>NW_026624454.1:0-65738 GCF_030028575.1 Malurus melanocephalus
AAATATTAAACATATAAAAAGCCAAAACAGAGGGGAAGAAAAGTTATTTCAGCCTTGCAGTCTGACCTTGCAGTATAGTTTCACTGGGAACATGATTTTTCCCTGCTTAATTCTCAACRAGCCTTAATTTAAYAGGTTTCRYACARCTCTACGCATKTATAGGAGCCCGTTTTGAAACCAGGACTGAAAACTCTTGATAAGGTTAAAAAAATCACAACCCCTCTCAGCCTATTCTTGCCGTTCGACACAACAACTCTAAAATAGGAGTAAACACAGAAGATACTGGAGAATTTACTCAATTTCCCTCAGCGCTGCGTCCGACCGCGGCCTCCCCCGGCTGCCGGGAACCCTGGAGGCTGGAGTCAGGCTCGCAGCGCGGCTCCCGGCGGGGCGGAGCGGCCCGGGGGAAGCCAAGAACCGAAAATTGAGAATCGAACGCCGAACAGACCCCACCGAGCCCCGCTCACCTCTGCCGGGCCGCCCACACTGCGCATGCGCACGCCGTGAGGGGAGGGCGGTACCGCCGGTTGATTGGCATGTGGAACAACCAATCGCTGAGCGAATCGGCGCGGGAGCCGCGCGCTTCGTCCAATCGGCTTTCTCGGGACGCGGCGCGGCGGCGCGCGGGCTTTGCCGCGCAGCGAATCAGCGCGGGAGGCGCGGGCTGGCGCGCGCTGGAGGCGGCCAATCAGCGGGCCGGGCTCACTGAGGAGCGCCCTCTAGCCCCCGTCCCCGCGTTCGAAACTCTCGGCCGCCAATCGCCGGGCGGGCGGGCGGCGCAGGGCCGCGCCTGTTCGTCGCCACACGGCCGTGGGAGGAGGCGGCTGCCGGGCACCGTGAGCTCCCAGCCATGCGGGTAGGAACCGGACGGGCCCGCGGGCAGCCGGCGGGGACAGCGCCGCTGCGCTTGGCCGGGTCCCGGAGCCGAGTCCCGGAGCCGCGAGGCCGCTCCCGGTGCTTCGCCCCTTTCCCCGCAGAGTGGCGGGCGCTGCAGCCAATCAGAGGCGGCGGCGCTGTCAACATCGCGGAGCGCGAGGGGTGACTGACCAATGGGAGCGCGGGGGCGTGGCTTGACCTGATCGGGGCGGTGTGGGCGGAGCCGCCGGGGGGCGCTGGTGAAGGGACGGGACCGTGAAGGGGCCGCGCCGAGTGAGGGGTGACAAGTGAGGGGTGACAAGTGAGGGGACAGCGCGGGGAGCGCGGCGCTTGTGTGCGGAGGGGACCACAGGGAGCCGGGGAAGGCGTCACGGACTGACCGGAGGCGGCCCCGAGGGTGCAGACGTGGCGAGAGGGGTCCCTGCGGGGGCTGAGCTCTTGGGGCGCGGGCGGCTCTTGAGGACACCTTGGGGCGCTGCCACCCCGGGGCTCGTTGTGCCTTCTGGGGGTCCCTCAGGGTTCGTGGGGAGATGGGGGCCTGGCGGCGGGGGGGACCGAGGCGCCCTGTCACCGCTTAGGGATCGGAAGGAATCGGGTCTGCCTCAGGAAGCGATGCAGAACCTCACGGGCTGTGTGTCTGCGCTGGCGCCGGCGTTTGCATCCACATCAGCGCCGATATTTCCCACTTAAAAACACCTCGCAGCTTGTTTTTGTCCAAACGTGCCCCTTTCTGCAGCGGCGTGGCCGTATAAGGTCCGTGCTGTGCTGTGGGGTCGATGGATGACAGCGCTCCCGCAGCACAGTTACAGCTCCCTAATATATTTTTTTTTTATTGCGAACAGACTTCTAATGAGGTTATGAAACGAGCCTGTGTCACAGCTAAGTCCCACCCATTTGCTGTGCTGCCGAGATAGGCCACCCATGATTCCATCCTGGGGATCCGGGGGTGACTGCTGCAACCCCCATTCCCAACCTCAGCTTTATCTGTCGGCTTAAATGCCTGACAACCTCCAAGTTTTGCAGGCGTCTGAAAGAAAAAGAGCCGTGTTTTTCTTCTTTTCTTTATCCCAAGATGCTCTGCCAGCGGGTTATGTGTGTCTTTGATAATTCCTTCCAATTCTGGCATTTTCAGCCCTACGTGGAGGAGATGGTGTGAGGGAATACCTGCAAAACATTTCTGCTAAAGCCAAGCAGGCTCCAGTAAAACAGGGAAAAATCAGACAGTTGTCCGTTCGTTTCCTTCTGGTGAAAATRTTTTATACTTCTGAAACTATTARAGATACATCTCAATGTACTTGTAAATAATGAAAACTTGAATCTGTAAAACCCATCAGAGTGCCTGTGTAAGCCCTGTAAAGAGGAATGGTCGTGCTTTGGAGGTTTTGTGCTTCTTTAAGGCAGCAGGAATTTATTCTTGGTGTTATCACAGGCTATCAAGATATTTCTTAATGTGTCTCTTTGCTCTCCAGCCATGAAATGATCATAAGGTTTTTCTTCAGTGTTGGAACACAGGCTGAATTCACCAGGGTGTAGAACATGCTGAAATAAGCCCTCTGTAAGAACTGATTAATTAATGGATTTCAAGTGTTTTCTTAGTGAAAGTATGCAAACTGGAAGAATATTTTAGTCTCTCTAAAACCAGTCTGCTTTTGAATGCTGTAAGACTATAGCAAAAGTATTGTATATTTATTTATTTATGATGCTTTCAGTTAACCAGCTGCTGGTTTTAACCACTGTGGGATTCCTGTTTGACTCCTTTTTTTTTGTTGTTTTATTAATTGGTCAGAAATGTAGCTCAAACCTATTTCAAAGCTTTCTGAATTAATGTTACATAATAACAATGAAACAAGTGATCTGCAAAAAAAGTAAGCCAAATATTACACACAGAAATAGCAGATTTGGTTGATTCAGTTGGTCTGAGTTTTATTATTTTTGGTGAGTTTCTTTCAGTGAAGGTTCAGATCCTCAATCATATTTAAATACATTGATAACAGGCTCTTTCACACCTTGCAAATGGTCTGTGGAGCCTCAGATTAAAAGAATTCAACCCAGTAGCACAGGAGAAGGAAAGGAGGGGGTCTGGCTGTGGAATATTTGCACTTTCTGGGATGGTTTGGCTGGAGCCTCTTCAACTCCCATTCTGTTTCTTCACGCAATAAAGTCAAATGCTTTTTTTAAAGAAAGAGGGTGATGCTTATTTCACTCTGTTTTCAGGGTGATGTCCTACTTGGGGCTGAGATATGGAAAACTGTGATGTGGTGAATTCTGTACAAGAAACGCCTTCATCTTCAGCAGACTCTGATGTCAGAAACACCCACAGCTCTGACTGTGACTTGAACTGCAGCAGGTATTGTGCTGAGGAATCACTAATATTTCTGTTATTTTGGTTTTGCTGAGTTAAAATGGCCTTACAGTAATCTTGGTATTAAGGTGAAATTTTTATTTCACCATGRTGAGAGTCCCAATGTAAATTGAGTGTGTAATTCTCTTCTGGCAGTCCAGCATATGTCACGTATTGTTTTGGCYGCTGTGTTGCACAACTGGCACAATGAATAATTGAACTTTTTTTCCTCGTGTTTCACTAGAAGTCCTTCATCCAGTGCCAATGGAGTTTCTGGTTACTCAGGGAATACCAGGTCCTCATTAAAGCCTGGTTCTGTTGAGCTGCTTGCCTCCTTTATGCAAGATATCCAGAACATTGGACATGCTCACTCGGAAAGTTTGAGGAACTGTGAGGTATTTGATGTTAAGGTTTCTTATTAAAAAATGATGTTAATGGATTTGCTTTGCATTTTGGAAGACAAATCTAATTATATAAATCAGCAACAAATCTGTATATGTGTTTATTTTTCATGGTGGGACAGATCCTTTTACTAAAAATGAACTAATCACCTGGCTGGATTTTACTAAAATTGTATCTTAGCATTTTACAGTATTTTATCTTTATATCTTAGTGTTTTGCAATACAGATCTGAATACTTTTTTTCCCAAATTACAATACTTAAAGATAGCAAGTTTTTGAACTGAAAAATTGAAATCGTGAAAATTGTATCGAATCAAACTGATCTGAAGAGATCCTAGAAATTAGTTTTTTTTCTATAAATGGTCCTGTTTTGCTTGATTTGTTTATGTATTCCATTTGTAAAGATGTGTAGATGATTAATTTGTTTCCAGATTTAAACTAATGCAAAAATAATGATGTAGTACCCATGAACTAATTCTTCCAAACACTTTTTTGAATGTTTTTTGTCCTTTTGTATTTTAAATTTTACCACTATTTTTAGTCATCATAAGGAACATCAGTTTTCCATACCATGGGTTTGTTCCTGCAGAATTTTTGAGCTTTCTGGCTGAGATCCATCCAAGTATCTGTTGACAGATGCTTAATTTGGGTTCTCTTTAACACCTCCAGGAACAGAATATTGATGTCTGTGTCCCGTGTCCTGTGCTTCGAGCACCAGGCTTCATAAACATCAGCATAAAACATTTTTTAAACATCAGATTTTTCCACATTTCAGGAATGTTGTATATTTGATTTTTTTTAAATGATCTCTTAGTTTTCACTGCATGATGATGCCTCATGGCCTTTAGCTGGATTTCTGAGGGGAAGAGTTCCTTATTGAAGTGAATGGACAAAGAGGTGTTTAATTCTCAATTTTGGGATTGCCTATAATTAATGGAACTGGAATCAACCTTTCCAGAATTTGACTGTTCTTTGCTGGCAGCTGTTTCTACTTTTAGTTTCCATTGATTGGCACAGTGGGGGCTGAATGTTGTGGGGTGGGCAACCACGGTGCTGTTACTCAACTTTGTGTTATGTCAACACCCAAAAAACCATTTGTATCCAGAGAAAAAGGTAAAAGGTGCAATGTGGCTGAGCTTTAATTATTTTTTTTTGGTGATTTAATAGGCAAGGTGGCTGCAGCTACTGAGACTGGCAGAAAAACAATGTCAGGAACAAATAGTTACCCAGCAAGAGCAGTTCCACCGTCAAATCCAAGTAAGTAATGACTTTTCATGGAGGTGGATGAGGCTGAATGTTTGTTTTCTACCCCACACTCCTCCAAAATAGTGCAGAGAGGCAGTTAATGGAAGTGGATGACTGGAGTGCTGTTTGGAGGATGCAAATTTGAGACAGCCTTGGCTAAATAACAAAGTAACTGGTGGGAACCATTTCAGAAGTGATTTGTGGATTATTTGTTTTCAACTGTTTTGTTTTCACAAACATTTGGTTCAGAATGCTCACGTGATAATGGGATTTTGTAGGTACAAGGTGGTTTTTATTAACTGTCAGACTGTGTAATTTCTAATTTTGAGACAATGTAGCTTTCTTTTCATTRAAAAATGTTAYACAAYTGATCATCCCYTCATCCAGGCAGTATATAGCCTAGGAAAACCATCACTGTAATAGCTGAACACTTACTTCACCTTCAGTTGAACAGCCTCCTTTCTAAGAATGAAGAATAACCATGTGAAGGTGGTTCCCATTTTTGCTGAACTGTATTTATCCATTAGAACAGGAGAAATGTGTATGTTTGTATAAGAGATAGTAATACTACAAATATATAATGCTTAATATCTTCATCATTTTGGTTGCTGTTTTTCCCTTCCCTTTCCTGATGCCCTCCACACTAGTAGTAACCAACAGTTCCTGAACTGAATTAACAAGAGGTACTGTCCTTTTATCCTATCTCCTGTTTCTCCTGCCTCACCTCCCCACCTTCCTCTCCTCCCTCCCATCTTGTTATTTTGTTATTAAGTGTTTCCTTACACCTGTATTTCCTTCCTTTCCTGTGGTGTTTTGATTCACTCGTTGCTGATCATGGTCTTTACTAATCCATTGTGTTGGCTTTGCTGGTTTTTGTCTTTTTTAATAGGAAAGGTTACCTCTGGAAGAGCTGGGGGTGTGGTTTCAGCAGGGATTTACTAACTGCATGGATTGCCACACTAAATAGAAAATCTACAGCTGTAACTGAGTTGTGTGAATGCATTAGATAAAATAGATGCAGCTATTCCAAACTTCAACTGGTGTGCCTGTGACCCAGTGAAAACACTGAAACGCAGGCTAGACACATTCTAGTGAGGATAATAAAAATACACAATAATAGTAATAATAATAATAATAATAATAATAATAATAATGATAGTCTACTATTTGTGGTAGAAAAGCAAGATGCTGACATGACTCTGAGATAGGGTTTGCTCTGTGCTGGGTTTTGAGACCAATTGTGCTTGTGAAAATCTTCATCCATGTGAGAACAGGGATCAAAAGACCTTGAGTTCATTTTGGATCAGTGGGGTCAGCCCTTGGCTTACATGATCTATGCAATAGAAGACAAGTGTGCCAAGGACAAGCTGTCACCACCTGTGGATGGTCTCAAGATCAGATTTTATCAAAGAGAATTTAAAAACAAAAGTTACCAGCCCAAAACGCCAAAAATCACATCTTACTTTCCTCTTTTTTTTTTTTAATCTCTTGCAATTATTTGTGAGTATTCAAAAATCAGTAAAAATGCAATTTAATTAGAATAGTAGCCTTTCACTTTTCCTGCACAGGGTATTAATGACAAAGATTAAATGTCAGCAGTGAATCTGATCTTCTTTCCCCCCACTCCAGTTCTGTTCTTTCCCTTCTCCCTTCCTTACCTTCCAGACTGAGTTGGATCACAGAATTGGAGCACAAATGATTGCTGCAGTCATGATTGAAATAGCAGAACACAAAATTTTGTAGTGGAAGGGAAACTTCATCCCAAGTTTTTTGTTTGTTTGTTATTTTTGGCAAGAAAGACTGAGCTGAAATTCAATTGTTAGTTCTATTGCAAGTTAATCAAAAATCTGAGGCTAGATCCTGACTAGCATTGCATATAGGTTCCTCTGAAATTAAGTTGTCTTTTTATTTCTTACTTTAGAAGAATAAATCATTTTTGTTCAATTTGTACTTTCCAATTGCTATTCACATGTGAGTAATGTTCTGTAGTTCTGTGAAAAAAACATGAGTTCCATGTTCTTAAAATTATTGCAAGTTTTCTTCTTGTTTCTTTCCTGAGGGAATTAGTTTGAAAAATGTTCTGGAATACAGCTTTATGCTCTCTCTTGTCATGTGCAAGAGTTGTGTGCTCCTGCAGTTCAGTAATCTCAGTTGAACTCTGCAGAAGTGCTGGCCATGGGCACAAGTGGGAATTCTCTTTGCAGCCCTTGGCAAAAGCATTAATTATTTCTCAGAGTTGCTTCAGTATTGCCAATGCACAGCTGTAAAATTTAGAACTTAAAAAAATTGCTCATCTAACATGCTGAAAAAACTCTTTTCAGACATTGCAGACTAAAGAGTAAGTGATCTGTTAAATTTAATGATCTGGTTATAGGTTTGCTGCACTCCATCAGACACCAAAACAATCAAAAGGTAGAACTTTGTGTCATGCAACCCTAATAACATAATATCTAAATTGGGTTTTTTAAAGTCGAGTTTTATGCAGTTAATCTTGCAGAGGTACATTATTCCTATTCTCATAATAGAGTAATGGTTAATTCTTTCATTAAAGCGTCCTTGCAATCTTTAAAAATGTATATCCAAGTGAAAAAGTGTTTCAGACTTAAATGTAGCAAAACAGCTGGGTAGTTTGTATTTCTTCAGCTGGGTGGTAGGTAACTATAGTTCTGAGGGCAATTAATGGATACATTCATGCATGGTTTTTACGTGAATAAATGACTACTGAGACTTGAAATTCACTGCATGGAATTAAGGATTGTTCCCATGGACATTTTACTGTTATGCACAGTATGTATTTAGCTACTTGATGCATGAGATGGCATAAACACTCTAAATCTCCCACTAACAACATGAATCCAAGATGCATCACAAGAGATGGATGTGATTTGTGGCAGGATGTGATGGGAATGGTGCCTTTTGCTCTCTGCAGCTGATTCAGGATGAGATAAGGCAGCTGCTGGGCTTGCAGAGCAGCACTTGGAGCCGGGGTTTGGTTGCTGAGCTCACAGACACTTCCTCAGCACCAATGGGGATGCGCTCAGAGCTCTTTGAGGAGCAGGAGAGCATCACCAGCCAGCTGAGATCCTGTGAATTGGAGTCCCAGGCCAACGCCTGCCATGTGCAGCAGGAATGTGCAGAGAGCGACGCCTCCATGAACAGCGGCTACGGCACCCTGTCCACCTCCGAGCTGAACCCTGCCACAGGCAGTGCCAGCAGGGACACAGACTGCATGGAGAACACTCCCCAGGGACTTGAAACCAGGCCAAGGCTGGACAGCCATGCAGGAGTGGATGATGTGCAAAATAAAAGAGAACTTTCACCAAAAAAAACAGAGGAAAATAGTTCGTCGGGAAGGAATGATGTTTTAGTTTTTCCTGCTGAATTTGAGCATAAAGGTGATGAAGATCAACGTGGGAAGAAACCCAGGTAAGTGATAAACTTTCCAAATACATTAATTTATTAGAGACAATTCCCATGCAGATAAAACTGGTGGTCACTGGGAACATGTATGGGTTGAATGGAACTTCTTGATGCTCAACTGCTTGATAGATAAATATATTTATTTAGCCTGATGTTTCTCAGTGATGCAGATCTGCATCTGCAGTGTTTAGCTGTTGTAGATACATTTGGTGAAAATACCCTAAGGTGTATGTGTGTGTTTCTTTCCATCCAGTAAATCTTTAACGTCATGGGCGCAAAAGTTGAGACAAACCCAACCAAAAAGAGTAACTGCAGATGAAGTATGTGCGACCTCTATGCAAGAAAATGAGAGAGTGAAGAGATTACCACTTGAGAATGTAAGTCTCTTCTTATTTCATTATGTTTTTTTCTTGTAACTGCTATTTTTTCAGAACTACAGCATGTTCTCATTCAGGATATACTTTCATATGTAACTTSAAGCATTTGAGTTCCCATTCACATATTTAAAGTTCATGTGGGCAAAGTTTACTTCTTGAATCATTCCATACTTAGGCACGTAGCTATTTTGGTTTCTTTTATTCATTGCCTGATTTTTGTCTTAACACTTCCCTGAGTGGCACATRTTCTTTSCTTGTAGAGAYAATGGCCACATTYTCAGCTGAGGCTTCAGGTCATGGYAATTCATTGTGCYCTGTAATTTTTGAAAGATCTTTGATTTCTGGTGATGCCTCTTTGGGCACACAGGATTCTTTATGTGTTAAGGCATTAACCACTTTGCTCAGAACAAAAAAAACAGGCATGCTTCATAGGAAATAGTTTAACTATGTGGCTTAGCTTAGTTCCCCTTTTGATTGTGATTACCCTCAATATAAATTGTGTAAGTTTGGATCATGCTGTATAATCTCTTTGCTTTAAAAGACTAATAACACTAAAATGCWGTTTTAAAAAACTATCCCCTTGCCTTTTTTCTTCCTTTCCTTGTGATTTTCTTTCTGAATTTGTTTTTCCCTTGTAATTTTAGACAAACCTTACTGATGCTGCTTTGCCACCGTCCACTTTTTACCTCAATCAACCGAAGGAAAGTCCAAATTCCATAGGGTCAGAAGCTTCAGGTGTAGTTAATTTCTTCTTTCTTAAATTCCCTTTCTTTTGAATTCTCATTTTTTAAAGCTCTTCCTGAAATGCATCTCCAATAACTTCAGGGAGGTGAGGAGGATTTAAGCACTGACAAGCTTTGCTATAGCATTAATTCTGCTTTTTGCTCCTGTTTTCAAACTGATGGCAGCTCCTGTGTATCYTGCTGGCAGATGTAGGACATGCAGCAGTTGGGGTTTTTTTTCAAAATTTCTCAGCATTTCAAAGCTGAACTTGGTGTTTAAAACTGTTTCATAATGGAATTACTGTTAATATCATGGTAGGGTATCAAATATTAGCATCAATGGTGTGGTAATAGAGGCAGAATTCCTGTAAGCCATGATTCAATAATTGTGTGGATAGACAGGAAAATAATGCTGTGTGTAATGTGATTCTTTCATTTTGGGGAGAGTTTTGTGTTTTGGTAAGGCTTGGCTTTGTTGTTTTGGGGGTCTAAATGAGGGGTGGTTGTCAGTTTTTTTTTACTTTTATGAAAGCCAAACAACTAATTCACATATTTTGATCATAACAGGGTGATTCATTTCAGTAACAAAGAGGGGCACAGAGATGCAGCCCTGCAAACTGTGTATAAATATTGCTTCTTCACAAGCCACTGAGAGAGGGACACATATAAGAAATTGRAGTGGGATTGAGGCTGTGTCTGTTCCTTTTGTCACATCCCTCTTAGTCCTGGTAGTTTTTATTTTTTTGCATGCTGCAGTGTGCTGCCCAAACTGAAGAGTTTGTAGCATCAAGTGGCTGCCTGGGATTATTCCTTGGGTGGTGCCAGTTTTGAGGTCTRTTAGAATTTTATTAGAAATATAAATTTGTGGTAAATGAGGATTTGCTCCTTGAACACCAAATCTGTGTGTTTTAACTGATTTGCAGCTTTTGTTGCTGGTGCTGTGTGATGTGATGCTGATTATGTTGCCTGTGCTTTGCATTGAGATTTTTGTAACTCCCGGCCTGGTAACAAATGCTCTAATGACATCCTAAAGCAGTAGATACAAATAATTAATACAGCATTCTTGTTACTGATGAAATAACATTTTACTAATGGATTTTGGATTCCTGTTCTATAGGTGTGAGATTAAAATCTGTAATTTTAATTTTCTTCTGGTGTTCCTTCTTAYCAGGACTTTCATACTGGAAGCTGGATGAAAAGGAGATGTATCACACTTTACCAGAGAATTTTAGAAGTGAGTTTCCTGATGTTTTCTCCACAAAAGTATCACCAGTTCAGGTAAACTTTGTACATGTTTAAAAGCTGTCATGTAGTTGCTTATCTTTGCTTTTTGCCTGTGATGGAAAGAACCATCCAGAAGTTCCATTCTCTGCGAGAAATCTTTTGTTATCTCAGTCTCTCATATCCTGGTTCTTCATTATTCCTGAACCCCCCTAACCTCAGCTGGAATTTACTGGCCTTCTTTTGTCATTCAAAAGAAACTGTATAGGAGATGAAAAGTGACTGACTAATATGCTAAAAGGTGTGTGTGCCTTTTTAGAGACCCTTTTTAAAGCTGGGTGCATTGAATAAAGCTGTCTGTTCTGAGCTGCTTTATCAGCTAAACCCACCCCAGAACTCGCTCATCTATATTGGGGGTGGAGGATTGTGTTCAGAAAAAGTAATGGAGCAATTTTTCCTGTTGAAGTTGTCCTCTGCTGATGAAAAGAAGTTGTCATCCCTGAAGGATATTTATCATAAAAGACAAAGGGAAAGCAAGCAGATGCCAGACCAGAGTTTTATGCCTTCTTGCCAGCCAAGTCACCCKCCAGAGGTAACACTGATTTCTTTACTTCACATCTGAGTTAAGGATATGTGGGGAGACAGGCTGCTTTCACATGGATTGGCCCCTGCTGCCACCTCCAGCGTTTTGCTGGAACAGCAATTTGAGCAGCCAGGGGATGAAGCAGCTCGGGAAAGGATCCAGCTTGAAAGAACCTCTAAGAACAGCCTGAGCACAGAGGAACCTTTGCTGCACAACCTTGAGGATGCTGCAGGGACGGATCTGCTGCTGCTGAGGCTGCACGTGGAGCTGCAGGGGCAGGAGCAGGGTTTGCTTAGTGCTTCCCAAAGGCAAGTTCATTCCACCTGTGAAACAGAACATGCACAGCTTGTGGAAATGATTCTTTATCGTTTCTATTTTTTTATACAGCTCTCAGTGCTGTACATTACYCAATAATGATGGCTACTCTGTGACTGTATTTAGATAACTGAAGTGGTTTTGTAACCCTGCAAAGTTACTGTTTCAACACACATAGTCCTTTAGTTTGCATAATTGAAACTTCAGAGGTTTTCTAGAAATACAGATGTTGGATATGGCCTTTATTAATTGGAACTTAGAAACTTAAGTTGCAATTGTTGGGAATGTGTATTGTCATTTCAGTGTTACAGGTGCCTTCGTTTTACTTGTCACTACCAAATGATTGTAATAATATTCAATAGAATGCCTGCAGTGTGCTGTCTGATTTACTGATGTCTGATAACTTTTGTTCTTGTAAATGAAGTTAAATCACARTTTTTTAGTGTTGCAATTTATTTCCTAGATCTTGACTCTGGACCCAACCCTGCACATGAAACCAGGTCAGCAGAACCAGGGACGCTGTTTTTTCAATACTCCTGAAGACTCTACTGCCTTTTCTCCAGACTCTATGGCAGAGCCMGGATTTCCAAGTCATTGTGGCACAGACTCTTTTTCACAGACAAGTAATTCATTTCAGTTCAATGATTCTCCAAAACTCCCTGSCAGCAGCAGAGCTGTGCACTTGGACCTGTGGAGAAATCACCCCTTCCAGAGTGAAAACAGGAGCAGCTCTCCCTTCCCAATGCCATTCAGGGATGCTGACAATGACAATTTAGTCAACACTGAGGAGGAAGAAACGCTGACTCTAACTCCATCTTCTGTTACTCAGTGTGCTGACAACAGTTTGCCAGATTACAGCCTTTCAGTGGCATCTGTTGAAGATCCTGTGGTAATGTCAAAGTAAGTGATTTTTTTCTTTTTTAAAAGGCATAGAGTTGGTACTTTSATAAAGAAATGAAAGAATARTAGTAAAGCAAACAAAATGTGTGAGTTCTCTTGCTCATGTCTATACATCAAAATAAAAATACATCCTTCCCTTAGAGGCTGTGTGAGGGAGTTCCTTTAGGCAGAGAATTTCAAAGTCCTGGGAGGGGGTTATGTTTTCCTTTTTAGAATCAAGTGGTGGGAGAAGCACAGAATTACTGTACTTAGGAAAAATAATTATCCTCCACTCACTATTGAAGCTCTAGGATTTGCACATGGACAAGCAGACAGGGCATATATTCCATGTATGAGGGCTTGGAAAAAAGTGGAGCTTTGTTTTATGTTTGTATATATTATTTGTACCCAATACTCATAATAACTCTTAATGTGAAGGCTTCTCTGCCTTAGATGACACAGCTGGTTTTGCTTTAGCTTGAATGCAAATWGAGTTTTATAAGAGACATTTATATGCTGAGTTCATTATGTGCAAATGATCATGTGGATGGCTGGAATTGTTAAAAATTCTTATTTTGAAAATAGGATTAGGCAGAACCTGAGGGAAAAACATGCTCGACACATTGCTGATCTGCGAGCCTACTATGACTCTGAGATACAGAGCCTGAAACAGCAGCTGGAGTCAAGCCATGGARCTGCTTCATCTGAGGAACTGAAGAAAATCAATCAAAATCTTGCTGACAGGTCCTGTTTGTCCTTATTTCTTGTCTTTCTCTTTACGTGGTGCTCTTTATGTTTTAAAGACTGAGTATCCTTGTTTGGAATATCTTGAGAAGTTTATGTCACTCTTCAATTCCAAAGATTCCATGCATCTGTGAATATTTCCCTGATAAATATAAATTTTGCATTATTTAATGCAGTTGCTAAGTTCTGGTTGCCCATCCCTACTCTTTATCCAGTGGAAGGTGTCCCTGYCTGTGGCAGAGGGGTTGGAACCCTGAAGTGCCTGAAAATTGTGGGAGGAGATCACAGGCTGGGCACCAAAATTCATGGGGATGCTTGAGGAAGAAAAAAAGGCTATAAAATGCAGATTTAATATTTGAAAATTTCAAGAGATTGGTGTAATTTGTATGTTCTAAATAGGTGTGACCAGTTAGATGCAGCTYTGAATGAAGCAAGTGCTCGCATAAAAACCCTTGAAAATAAGAATAATCTGCTAGAACAGCAAGTGGTAAGTGTATGTTCTTAAATCAAGTTGCTTTTTAAGTAAAAGGGTAAAATACATGAACTTTTTCATTAATAAGATGATCAGTGTTCCACACTGCTCTTTTTTAATTTTTGACCTTTTACCTTTCTCTTAATATATAACATCAGCCCACATTATCAGTGACTTTCCAATCTGAGTTTYTTAGGACTCCTTACTCAAGTCATCATCACTTTTGCTCATGCACTTYTTTCCAGGTTAGCAGGGACCAAACAGAGTCAAAGAGTGAAATACTGTGATGTRTTTATCAGGTTTCTCTTTAAATTTTCTTTATTTATTTTGTCTTAATTGCTTTCTTATTAGAGCTGTGATTAAAGWAATCTGACCTAGGCCTGGGGCAAAGATACTCTTTCTCTAGGTGTATTTGCAGTGTTTCCAGCTAGGCCAGACCTTTTTGTTTGTGCATAAATAAATGCACAGATAAATGCATTTATCAGTCAAGAAACAGGACACTGTCATGAAAGGTGAATGCTTTGTTGTCAAAGTCAGACACCTGCAGGGACTCTGTCCACCTTCTTTAGATATTTTTCTATGCTGGGAAATAATTTAATTAGATGGATTGGCAGCCTCACCTCTAGATAGTTTAAATCCTATGAAATAAATACATCTTTGGTGAGTTTAGTCTTCATTTTCATTATTTTTAAGTCAAACAAATGAGCAAAAACCTTGTTTAGTTCATGCATGGGTGTACCCTTGTTTTCTGTCTGGGTGATTTTTGATCATGCTTTCCACTGGAATAAATAATCTGCCAAGGAAAGGCTCTGAAGAACATTTTCTGTCCTGCAGGCAGATTGGAGGGAGCGTTTTTATGCCATCAGCAACACCTCCAAAGTGCTGCAGGAGCGGCTGGAGGAGACRCGCACGAGCCACAAGGAGAAGGACAACACCATCAGCCGCCTGAAATCCAGGCTGAGGGAGCTGGAGGAGGCTTTTGAGAAAGCTTACAAGTTATCTGACAATAAAAACACCAGGCTGCAGGAAGAAAACAAAATGTTTCAAAATGTGAGTAAGAAAATGAGCGATGGTGTTGGCACAACGCAGAGTGCTGGGTGTGAAAAATACTCTTGAGTTTACCACTGGAAAGTTTTAATGCACAACTGAGAAAACAGAAATTATTCAGCTGTCTGCTTACTAGGCTGGGTGTTGGGGCACACCACAGACCCAAAAGATATTTAAAAACAATTATTTAAGGCAGCAGGTGTGTACTTGATGTGGYGATGCTTGCAATACTCTCTCAAGAGTTTTATTATTCCACATGCTCCTAGTTGAATTTATTTTTGAAGATATTACATGAAATTATTTTTGAAAATAATTTTTCCTCTCTTAAGCTTGTTGGAGRTGGACTAAATTTTTCGTACCTCATGGCAACTTGTTAAAACAGTTTGTTGTGTATGATTTTAGACAAAGGAATTGTKCCTCTGATTCTGCAGGAAGAGCTTTATGGAATGTTTAAATGGATTGGCAGAATGGGTATTAGCTGGAAATGCTGCTTCATGCTTTAACTTCTTTTTCACAATGGAAATTTCAAAATACAAAGWCAATTTCAAAGCCACTGAGGAATTTTACTGGTTGATTCATTCAGTTTCTTTAGGGACAACTAATTTGAAAATTAGAAATACATTCTGTAAGTAGCTCTGTCTCCTCATCCTGTCCATAACTTTTTGTTCCAATTAGAAGATGATAAGAAGAATTTAACAAATACTATTAAAGTACATTTTGTATCCCCTGTAGTGCTCCTGCATGTGTTAGACAAGCTGTTGAGATGATTTTACAGCAGTCAACAAAACTGTTAATTGACTGTGGTCTCACTGTGGCTTTGTGTGTTCTTTTGTTTTGTTTTAGCTTTTAGGAGAATACGAATCCCTTGGAAAAGAACATGAAAGAGTAAAGGTAGGCACACATAGCTAATTAAAAAACCAAACCTGGAAACTTTTTGATAATGTGCCATGGAATTAGCTGAATTAACTTAAATGTTTTGAAAAAGCTCAAACAGAATGATCCATATTTATCTGTACTGATAACTTCCTTCCTCAGAGTCCTGGAGGGAAAAGGAAGGAAACTGGAATCTATTATTTTCCAGTTATAGACAGCAAAAATACTGCAAAGTCAAAGCCAAAGCAATTGAATGGACCCTTTGAAAGAGGAAGATGTATTTAATGTATTGGCTTTCAAGACTGATGTGGAGTTACTTGGGTTTTATTCAATATAATTTCTGGGTTTTTTACATTTTTCTTTCTTATAGGATACATTAAATACAACTGAAAACAAATTGCTTGATGCAAACACGGAGATTTCTGATTTGAAAAGGTAATTGTAAAACTTCTTAATGTTTTAACAATATGAAATACAAAACTGTGGCCTAAACATCTACCCCAGAGGGTGAGGGCTGTAGATTTTGCAAGCTTAATTACATTTTATGAAGCATTTCATGTTGCTTTATGTTATTGGCACAAACTAAAAATCTCATTAATTTAGGATATGCATTTTTTTCTACTTCATCTGCTTCCAAGGCAGCATCTCCTGGTCTTGTCTTTCTGGCCAGATTACCTGATTTATTTAACTTCAAATTCAAATACATATTTATATCCATATTTAGATAGAGATGCATAGACAGAAATGCAGCAGCTGCTCTTGTTCTTCTGCTTCATCCAGAATATCTGAATAAAAATGAGCAAACTCTTAAGAAAAATGATGTTTCTTCTATTCCATTTAAATCACCTCATAATGCATCTTTTTTAGGACAATTTTAAAACTTGAAGCTCAGCTCAAGCAGGTGGAACATGAAAATGCTCTGAAGCTTCGCCATATAAGYGAAAATCGTTTAAGAACCTCTTGTGCCAAGTAAGTGAAACCAGGTCATGTATTTTGGAATAGTTTTTAACATGTTTTGGCTAAAAATGGATCAAGATGAGGTCTCTCTGTGGGCTAAACTGGATTAAACACATGTGACATAATCCAGAGGCTTCACATGMCAAGAAATTATTAAACCCAAATAAATACTTTGGATAATGTATCCCTGACTTGGCAGACTTGGCCCTACTCTTCCCAAATGAACATTTGCTGGGTCTCAATTGCTCAGCTGAATTCCCACGAAGATTTTGGGAATACAATCTGATTAATAGTCCAATTAGACATTGGAGGTTTTTCTTTGTGTGTCATTGATTTGAAAGGCTTGGTGTGGTTCTAAATACAGTTTGTACAGGTGTCCTGAGAGTAGAGGGGAAGTTCAATTAGGATGAGCTCTGGTTTAAACTGGGAATTTATGTTAAAGAAATTGATCTGTGTTCTGGTTTTGTTTGTTTGTTGTTTRGGRATTTTTTTATGTTTTAAAGGCCTGAAAAGCTTTGTCCCCCTTTGGTTTTTATCACTCAGTTATGGCTTGTTCAGTGTCTTTCCCATTTCAGTACTGATGCTGTGAAGCCCAAAATGATAATTAATGTGATTTGTGGATGTCCATCTGGATGTAAATGAACAGGTGCATTTTGGGGAGATTTGAATKTTGATGATTACGAGGACAGGAATAATTTATGTATTAATATATTAGAGGGACAGATTTCTGTTTACAGYTCTTTTAATATTTATGAACCAGATCCCTCAGCAGGGAACAGAAAAAAGGAAGAGCTGGCCRTGGCAGACCATGTCCATCAGGGAGCAGGGTATAAGAGCCAATATGGATTTAGGAGTTAATCTGGCCCTAACTGATCCCAGAGGCTCAAGGAAAGCCTCGTTCCAATTGAATGCCCAGGGGATATATTTACAGAATAGTGCTTATAGTTCATAGCTTGGGTAAACAACACCCTTTGTTCCTAATCATTTGCTTTCCTGTGTATAGAAATCACATATTTCTTTTGATATTTCAAAATAATAATACACTAATTGATGCTTATTAGTTAATATTTATCGCTCTGGGGTCATTAGTTCTGGCTTTTTCTTGTTTTTTCTTTTTTTCTTTTTCTAATAATTGTTGTCCAAAGGAAAGCTGGGATCAGATGCTCTGAACTACTGCAGTAATCTCCACCAAATGTTTTCATTTAATTAGTTGAGATCTACTTGCAACCCAAACCTCRGTCTGAGTAAGCAGCATTAAATTACAGGATGATCTTTGTGGAGCTCTGCATTCTGAGCATATTGTGTTATTTAGACTGAAACCTCAACATATGATTTTCTTTTTCCAAATATTTTATTTTCACTTTACAAGMATGTTTTAAAAAGCAGTTATTTTTCCACAGTATTTACAAGTTTATTGTATATTTGTTTGTGTTTACTGGAATAAACGACAGGTTTTTCTTAAAAAACCAAACCAAAACCAAACAAAAAAAGCCCAAACTCCAAAGCCTTTCATAATTTTGAAGCTTTTTATTCCCACAGCAAGCTGGGAACTCCTGATGTCAGCAGGAGAAAGTGGTTGATACCAGGAGCTGAATATTCCATCTTCACTGGGCAGCCTTTGGAGGGTCAGGAAAGCCCCAAAGACAACAGGCTGGAAGAAACCTATATTCCTTCTAGGTGAGTTGGTTTCCTTCAGTACCCACCATGATGGAAAGTGGAACACTTTTAAAAATTTTATCCAGAATTGCCTGGATGCACGTTTCTAGATTTTKTACCTGTTAAATAGAGTTTTCAAAACAAATCTCAATGCTGTAGGTGCCATACAATTCCTTAAAACCAAATCACCACCTTCCTTCCCTCAGTTGCTCTGACACAAACAGGAGCAGCCTTCAGCACCTCCCTTGAAGGAGCAGAAATCCTGCCCTGCCTCCTGTGCTGCTGTTTCTGCTCTGTGTTTGTGTCCAAACCTGCTCTGGGTTTGTGCTGTAGCACTTCTGCTTGCCACCAGTGGGAAGTTGCAGGTGTAATTTGGGAGTTTGCCTTCTTAATCAGAAGTTTTTAAAGCCTCTGTCAGGACAAATTTAGTTTTAAGAACAGGTTGAGTCACCAAATTTAATTCACACTGTTCAGCTTTAGATTCCTGAGTTGACTATAGCACAACCCTATGGGGTTTTTGGCTGAAATGAAAAGTATCCTTATTGAAAATCTGAAACTAAAGTTCTCCAACTTTTGTTTATTCAGCTTGTGTTTAGTTATATGAAATAAAATTAAAAATTT
Source organism: Malurus melanocephalus (assembly GCF_030028575.1). Lineage (NCBI taxonomy): Eukaryota > Metazoa > Chordata > Aves > Passeriformes > Maluridae > Malurus > Malurus melanocephalus. The sequence continues at coordinate 18,752 of NW_026624454.1, forward strand.
GATCTTTTTTTTCCTTCTACTACCTCCCATTCTTTAAGGCACCATTCTCCTCCTCAAAAAGACTCCTCACAAGAAGATTCTTCAACAAACACAATTGAAAAGAAAGAAGATGAGATGTCAGAAGCACCAATTATAAAAGCCCTAAAAGAACTTGAAGAAGGAAAAGTATTTAAAGATTGGGGTACACAGACAGAAAAAGAAGATGCACCAGCTAGTAACTCTTATTTTTATATTCCTGAACATGTCTTTACTGGCTTTGCTTTKCTTGCATGTCTTTTGGCTTTGGGATTCTCAGCATTCAAGCCCATTAGGCTCCAGTGATGGGATAAAAACAGTTTTAGCATGCAAACTTGTGGAGTTCTCCTAAGAAAATTCAAAGTCGGCTAAGTGACTTGTTTAGAATAGGGGGAATGCAAAGGTTGTTGTTATGTCTCARCTGGAGACAGTTAATGTCCTGTTTTCTAAGAATATCTCAGTATTTATAAACAGTTAATGGAGTCCTGACAAAGCTCTGGCTGGCTGTTCATCCATTTGAGTTTCCATGGTGTTGGATGGGAATGGTGTTAAGGAAGTGGGACTGCCCTGAGCTGCTGTAAAAACACTGATTTAGAGAAAGCACTGAGTCTTTCTTTAAAGTTTATATTCTAGGCCTCAGGCCGGTATTCCAGCCTTCTTTCCCAAAAGATGCTTTTGTCCTGATTTCCACTGTATCTCTATTTAACAGTGTTACTCAGCATCATTTCTCCCTTACACTCACAAAGATCCTTTTTCATGAGTTAAACTGTCTGTTCCATGAGTGTGAAGAGAGACTTCAGCAAAACAGCACAAACACATTGATGTGAGGGAGAAAAAGCTGAGTTCAGGAGAATATTTKTGAGTTCTTGTGTTGAAAAGGGTTGATTAATAGAACAACTTTTTCTCTTTTAATTAGAACCATCGACTCGACGTCAGACTGTTGGCTTTGTTGAAACTTCTTTGGTCACAAACCGATCTCCAGAGAARGGGAAAGACCAGCACAGACCCAAACGGTTCAGCTCCCCCTCTGGCCAGAGGTCATCGTCCCTTCCTCCTGCAAACAGGAAATCCAGCACTCCCAGTCAGTGCTTTTCTCAACTTTGCTCTGTGTTACACAAAAAGTAGAATCAAACCACAAAAGGCTGCTCTAGAAGAAAGAAAAACAGAGACAGGATTTTTGCATTGTTCTGACAGTCTGAAAAAACRTTTCTGTAGTCACAGACTACATGAGAGTTCTAAGCTTATTTTCATTTTTCCATGTTGTGATGCACTTTTCATCTAATTTAGATAAACATGTAGACAGCTTTGAAGAGCATTCTTTTAAGCTGTAAGCACACGAGTGGGAGGTACTGCACCGGGAAGTTTAAGGTAGATAAACATGCTTTGTCTTTTGCAGCAAGAAGAGAGATAATGTTGGCACCAGTGTCTGTGACATACAGCCCTAAACGGTCTCCAAAAGAAAACCTCTCTCCTGGATTTAGCCATTTGCTTAGCAGAAATGAAAACACAGTGACAAGGTAAGATCTGGTGAACACAGTTGTGTTCTCATCGTTATTGGAGCAGCAGGGTGTTTATACAGACTCAGTGCTGCTGTTCCTTGCTCATTAAATGTCCTCAAAAATGAATCTGAAGATTTCTGAATATAAAGCTAAGTTGTGCTTCTTTTTAAATCCAGCAAGGAAAATGCAGAATGATCGAACAGGAATTACAATCTTCTTCTTAAAAAAAARTCGTTTATTGAACCAAAAGATGAAAAAGTAGAGAATAATGTATTGCTTGATATATGATTTCTAGTAAGTAATTGCTGTGTGCTTCTTGCTCTGTAGATTTGATATACTTCTAGATGACCTGGAAACTGGTCCTRCATCTACTTTACAGCACAATAATCCAAGGAAAAGGCTCCAGTTTCACTCACTAGATGATGTAGAAGGTAATGTGTCCAAGTGGAGGGAAGCTGTTCTTTATTTTTGCACCACAATTGTTTCCACAGTGGTAGAAGATTCCTTACTCTGTGAAGTCCAACTTTCAAAAATCCCCTAAATCTTGCCTTATTCCTGTAGGCAGAGAAATCCTGTTCATACAGTATTTTATTTTTATGTGTATGTGCACAAACACAACGGAACCAAAAAAATAATTAAATTGAGAGAGAAGGGTAATATATTCCCCTGTGCTTAACTCAATTACACAATGCATATCTTTGTGGGGTCTATATTAAGATRTACATACTGAGTCACACTAATAAAATTCTATTGCTAAACATTGCATTAAGGACAGCAAATAGTAACTGTAATAAAACCAGTTGTTTCAGATTTTTTTTAAATGATTGATCTTTTTTAAATGAMTGATCTTTTGCGATCCTTGTCCCAATGTTCTGCTGTTTTGGTTTTATTGATGCTCTTATTTAGACTGGTGTTTGCATGACAGCTGGTCAGCTTGGTCTTACTTAGAAATGTACCAGTGAAAGTAATTCCTAATTAGTCCAACACAGGAATCTGTTTGTTAACCAAAAAATATGCTGTGCTACAAAGATCACTTGACAGATGACCCATACAAATGTTTTGCATTCTTTTGGGAAGCTGTTTAAGGCAAGGGACTGAGGCTTTGCTCGTCCCTCTCTTAGTTCATGCACTGCCAAAACCAMACTGCTTGTGCTGTCATTAGCTTCTCTTTCTGTCCTATGCAACAATTTCCCAGATAATTCCAAAGCAAGTAAGAARAGCCCTGTTCTGTTGATAGGAAGGCAGCATTCGGGTGTCAGACACGGCCCTTGTGCCGAATCCGTCAATAATGGAACGAAGAAAACGGCAGCTTGGGATGAGAGGAGCCAGAGATACGAGGCAGTGCCATCACCTTGTGAGGAAGACTTCAAATATGCAACAAGGATTACAACTCTGGCTGAAACAGAGAGGCTTTTCGATGAGCTGACTCATGAAAAGCAACAGGCAAGTTGTTTTGGTTTTTTTTTTGTTTTCAAGTTGTGACAAATCGTAATTGTTGTATGAGAGGTGAGGGATGGAGCTTTGTGTCCATRCAATGCATGGCTGAAATTCATGCACGATTTAAGTGTCATGTATGGAATGAGCCATTATCCTTCCTTGCTCTATTTCCAGTCCTTCTCTGTTCCTAAATTGATTAAAGGAGAGTCCTTGTAACACGAACACAGCGTGAATGAGGGTTAGCACATTATTAAGGTGTTAAAGAACAAAACTCTGCATGTATCTGTAATCCATACACCTCACCTCTCTTTCTGTAAGAGGAGTTAGGAAGGCTTATATTGGCTCTTGGAACTAATTYACAGCTGAAGTGTTTTCTGTTACTAGATTGAGGCTGCACTGAGCCGAATCCCTTGTTCTGGTGGAAGAATGACCTTGCAAGCGAGACTAAATCAGGTGAGAAAGCTTCTCTGTGCTACTGTTCTCTTTTTATTTCCACAATTTGAGAATACATAATGTAGAGAAAAGATCCTCTGGGTAGTAAGTGTGATTACTGTGGGAATTTTTGTATTGTTTTTGGTTTTTACATTATGGTTTTCTGTTGTTTATGTCTTCTGGTTTTTGTACACGGGATGCATTTTGCCAMATTACTGCAAGAATGGTCTATTCTTGTGCTAACACTGGGAGGTGGATAAAGGCAATGCATTAACAAAATGCAGTGACTATGAAATAGATCCCTGAAGTGGCAGACAGGAAGGATATTGTGCTGTAGGAGAAATTGCAAAGTTTAGTTCTTGTTTGGTTGGGTTTTGTCTCCTTGAAAGTATAAAGAAGAAAGTAAGAAGGTAAAAATAATATGACAGGTTTGTGGGTCTGGCTCTGGTTTTTGGGTGATAACAGAATGCTGCTAAGGCCTCAAAAARGATACCAGGAACATAGGAATGATAGCAGTTTCTTAATTTTAGGAGGATCATTGGATTTTATGATATATTATTAATGYTTTTTGTTCTTTCTTTTAACTCTTCCTTTTAGGAAGCCCTGGAAGATCGTTTGGAAAGAATTAATAGAGATTTGGGGTTAATACGAATGACTCTGAAAAGATTTCATGTCTTACGAACCTCTGCGAATCTTTGACAGTTCCTTCTTGACTGCAAATATACTTTTTTTTGCACTAATGTATAATGATGCACTCAGTAAATGCAAATTGTTTTGTATTTTTATAAACCCTGAGAAGTAGTTTTACAACCATGTTACCCTTTACAAACAGCAATATTTTATACTTCAAACAGCCACCTCTATTTTAAACATATTTTTGTTACACCTGAGAAATCAATGTTTATCCTGTATTGTAATATTTTTAGAGATATTAATTATTTTTAAATAGTGATATTCAATTTATAAGAAGAAATTAAAAGGCAGCTTGTTTTCAGAAAATGATAGTGTTACCCTTTTGCACTTGGTTTTCCTCCACCATTTTATAAATATTTATGGTGTGATGTAAATATTAGCCAAGAGGATATTTTGGACTTTAATACAAAAAGCAACATGAGTTACCTGTATTGAAGAGAACTGCTGTTGTGTGGTAAATCCTTTTAATTTGAACCTTTAACATGGATGATTTTCCTTGTGACAGAACTGTGAGCAATACTTGCACTATGGCTGTGGCAGGAAAATACTGCTCTGACTTCTGAAGTGTCCCAGCAGTCACAGTGAGGGGTGTTTTGATACTGTGAGTACCAGGATTCACCTGACAGCAGCCTCTCTGTCTCCCAGTGAACAACTCCACTCCAGCTGATGCTCCAGGACTGGAACTCCTTACCTGGAAGTTACTGGTTCCATATGCCAGACTGGATTTCGTGCCAGTGTTCTGTTCGTGTACATTTCATGTATTTGTGAACATAAACGAATTTTTCTTGGTGAAAAATATGTATTTGCCAGTTGACATATTGTTGCATTACTGTCCAACATTGATATTTTGGTTTGTATTTTAATATTAAATAAATGTTTAATTAGATTCTTTCCTCCTGCCCAAGTACAATAATAGGCTCTGGGATATTACATCAGCGATAATGTAGGTTTTAATCATATTGTGTGTTTCAAATTCTGTCCTTGTTCGAGATGTTTAGCCACCAATGATGTGATTACAGGGCCAGAATAGCTGTCATAAAGGAAGCTTGAGAAGGTCTGATTCTAAAATTAGAGTGCTGTGGTTTAAGATATTTGATGAAAGACTGTCCTGCCCATGCACAGTCTTTTTGAAAATTTTGTGGTTTTTGCAACCCCTTCTGCCCTGTGGGTACATCCAGTGAGAGACCAGAGCTGGGGAGAAGTCAAGGCTGGGAGTTACTCATTTTCCCCTTTACTCTAAAAATGCAGAAATTGGGTCTGAATGCTTGGAGAGGACTTGCTCCAATGTATTTCCAGTCTCCCCATACAGATGTACAATTTTGAAGGCATTCCATGTTCTCACTTGGTAATTTTTACTTAGAAGGGGTTGGAGGAAGAGAAAAAGAATCTTTTCTTCCCTGCTTAGCTCTATTCAGCTGCAGTTTCCCCACCATTTTGTTATTAAAGGTACAATTTTAAAGCATTCTTCAGAAATATCAGTCAGCCAGCAGGATTTTTCCAAGGAATCCATCACAGGAAGATTTCATGAGTCCACTAATGGTCTTGTTTTCTTTCATCAGTGCTACAGCAAAACCAAAGAATTTTCCTGACAGACATTAGAGGCAAGTAGGTAAATCAGCTTCGCTCTTTCACTGCCTCTCCTCCTAACCTCCCTTCATCTCCACTCCATTCTTTCCAGCACTATTCATATTCATGGGACTCGTTTTTATTACATCCAGAAAACTGAATTGTGAGTCAGGATTTATTTTTTTAATCAAAAGTCCTCCTCCATCTGTTGGAGCTCTTTAGGCTATTTCCGTACTATTACAACACCGAAGGGGGGAAAAAAGTGTTGCTTTTAGTAAACTTCTAGGACAACCTTCTCAAATAACTGTGTGACCTGTTCGGTGTGGTGCCTTTGGCCTGATTCATCAGAGGGGTAGAGGCTCTGCAGTTCCAGATTAAATCAGTGGGAGGCCTGAATGCTCAGTGCTCCTGAAAATCAGACCCGAAGCACCAAAAACTGGGGCACAGGGAGGATTTACTGTGGGAACCAGGACTCTGCTGGCCCTGCCCTTTGCTGGACACTGTCCGTATGTTTTTAATCCTCTTTAAACTTCCCCTTAACACGAGAAAATTGCCTTGTTCTCTCTTGCAGGAAACATAAGGACTTGCAGAGAAGCTTGTGCTTCCTCTGCAGAGGACTTTAGTCATGTTCCTCTTCTCACCTGACACCTCCCAGCTATGTTGGCATTTATCGCTTTTCCAGATCTACCAGCTCTTGCCTGGAGCCCCAGGCTCTCCTCTGCCTCACTCTGCCCTTGCAAGACACTCCCATGCATAGTTTTCTCTATGATAATAAACATTTCATCTCCTTCAGCTCTAAGATTTAAACTTTGGAAATGAAAATTTCTGTTTGTTCGCATCTCTAGAAAGCAAATTAAAAACGTGTCTTGTAGCACTGATAGTTTTAGGCATAATYGGCCTTGCACAAAGCTGTAATATGGGCTATAACTTAGTGGCAATGCAGGGAGCAGTTATAAAACAAAGTGCGAGTGTTTTGCCTTTGGAGAGAAGGAAAAAGCGCTGGAAAGATGCATCCTGAATAAAAAACAACCGCAGGAAATCAAGGGATGTTTCAAAGGCCACGGCAAATTTCATTGCAGGGTCTTTTTCTGAAGCTTCTGAATCAAACCATCGCTAAACTTTTTGAGGTTTTTTTCCCCCCCAGTTTTTGCAGAGAGTAAAGCTGGAGGAGTCACCAGCGCTGCTCTGGGGGCAGGTGAGGGCAGAGCGCGGGCTGGGACACTCGGTAACCGCCCAGCGGGCACCGGTACCGGCACCGAGCGGGCGAACGAGTCCAGCAGGGGCCGGCGAGCGGAGAAAGGCGGTTCCAGCCCCGGGGAGCCCCGCACCGTCCGTACCTTCCYCTCACCGTCCGTACCTTCCCCTCACCGTCCGTACCTTCCCCTCACCRTCSGCKCYTTCCCCTCACMGTCCGCTCTTTCCCCTCACAGTCCGCGCCTTCCCCTCACGGCGGGGCGGTCCCGTTGCTCCCCACSGCGGCCGGCAGGGGGCGCCCCCGCCCCGCCCGCTCGGCTGAGGGAGCGCGGGGTGGCGCGGGGAAGGAAGTGGCGGCTCCCGGTGCTGCCGGTGCGCGGGGCTCGGCTCGGCTCGGCGGGCGGATAAAGCCGCGGGACCGCCGTGGCACGGCAGGGCAGGGGCAGTGCCGGCGCGGGGCTCTTCGCCTTCCACGCTCCCTCCTCCCCCGCAGCTGCGGCAGCCCGCCCGCCCGCGCCTCCGCCCGCCTCCGCCGTCCCCGCGCCGCGGCAGCGCCGGCGGGCGAGGAGCTGCCCGCGCCCGGCCCGCCCGCGCCGGGGATTATGCCAGCGGCGCGCGGGCATGCCGGCAGGCAGCGACCCGTAGGCAACGGCAGCCGCCGAGCCGCGGCGGCATCGGGAGCGGCAGCAGCAGCAGCAGCAGCAGCAGCAGCGGGAGCCGCGGCCGCCGCGCCGGGAGCAGCCGGTGCGTGCCGGGGGGTGCTGAGGGCGGGCGGGGGGCGCTGAGGGCGAGCACCGGCACCTGGCGGACCCCGGGCCGGCCCGGCCGTGCCTCAGCGGGGGTGGGAACCGCGGCGGGCCCGAGGGGAGCTGAGGAGGGGTGGCCGGGCCCGCGGGGCGGCTGCGGTTCCGCGGAGGGGCCGGTGCGGCGCGGGGGCCGCTCCCCGGGGCCGTGGAACGGATCCCGCGGGCCGCGGCGGGTCCCGGTCGGCACCTCCGGACTGCCGCGGCCTGAGCGAAGCCGGGCTGTCCGTCCTTGCCCGGGATACGGCGGTAAAAGTTTCCCGATGGAGCAGTCGGTGACCGGGAGGGCCCCGCGGCCATGGCAGCGCCCGGCACCGCACGCCAGGGACGGGGAACCTGCAGCCCCGCGCTGCCGGGGTCCGGCGAGTGGCACCGCCGSTGTCGGGCTCTCGCTCCGCGGGTGGCACACACCGCTGTGTGCCCTCAGGGACAGCCGGGGACGAGCGGACGGACGGACGGAGCACCCTCCGCGCAGAGTCTCGGCACCCGGAGCGTTCGGGGGCGGTCACGGCTCGAGGCCGGAGCCAGCCCCCAGGAGAGCTCCATCCTGGCCTCGTTCCTCGGGTACCGCATCTCCCAGGCTTGAATTTCACCGAATTCGGCTCTGGTAGAGGCTCCCGGTAGAGGTTTTGTCGTGCGGTGGCCCACGATCCCCTCGGACGGGGCCTGGCCRTGGGGAGGGGTGAAGCTGCTCGGGGGTGCCTCCCATCCCTGTGGGAGAAGAGGGCGAGACCCGCAGCAGCCTCAAAGAATAAACGCCGGTGACCGATTACAGATGAGGGAAAACCCCGCAGGCTTTCGGGGCTGGAGACCCTCCTGTGTCTGAGCACTGCCGGGTGGCGGCTGGGAGCGGGCCGTGCTCCTTAGGCGCTCCTTTTCCTTGCGGGAGTGTGAGGAAGAGATTTTTCCCTTTGGAAGGAGCAGAATGCCCATTCCTTAGCTGGATGATGGGCTGCAAGAGGGGATTCTCTTTGCTGGGCCTAGCAGTCCCTTCTCCTGGCCTCCCCATCCCTTTGCAGAAGGGGGTCCTGCTTGGTGCTCCTGAACAACCCTGAGCTCCATCCCGGAGCATGCTGCTGCCCCACGGTTACARTGTGAACAGCTCCAGCTTTTTTCTCAGCTGTGGGAGGGTTAAATCCCTTCCCTCACCTTCTCCCCAGCCTCTCCTGCTCCACTGAAGAAGCAGAAGCAYGGAGAGCATTAAGGTGCTCAGCCTGGGGCTGGAGCATCATTCAGGGAACCCCTCAGAGTAGCGCCCTGTTCAGTCAGTCCTGTCACATTTCATGTTTAAATGCCACGACTGAGGCAAAGTTTATTTAAACTCTGTGTTTAAGCAAAGAAAAAAAGTTTCTTTCTGTGTTGGTACCTGCTTTAAAGTGAGAGCTTCCATCTTCTGTGTGCTGCATGCATCTGGAAGCTGCTAAATGGGAAATTAGATGTCAGCAAGCATCTTCAGTCTTTGAAGACATAATCTGTGAGTGCTCAGCTCTGAACATGACAGCAGTTCAGCAGGACAGAGGCAATAGATCAGGCAATAGATCTTTGKGCACATCAGAGCTTGAATAGGCAGAGGTTTGTGTGCAGGTCAGAATATCTGTGGCTGCASGACTCCTTATCCTCTGATGGCACCGATTCCCGCTCCGTGCCCACATATTTTTGCTCGTGCTGTATTTTTATCACGTAGTTTATTTTTGTCATGACTGCGTTGTGCTCCCGAGTAACACAAGATGAGTGACTGCCTTACAGAGTTCAGCACTGGCTTCTGGGTGAGGTTTTTCCACCCCCCCCTCCACTGTTGAATAGCAGACTGCTGTTTGTAGGGSAGCCCTTTTCCCTCTTTTCCTGTGGCAAACCTCGATGGTCGATGGATCTCAGAGTGCCTGATTATTCTGACAGGTAACCAGCTCCTTGTTTTGGCCACGGGCTGCTCGGTAATTGAAACGCCTCCTCGGGATATACAGAATAAAGGATGGCCAAGCATGAAAGCACAGTTGCAGACTTGTCCTGGCTTGCTGTTTGTCTCAGAATTTCTGCTTTGTGGTCCTTGCAGTGTGTTCTGGTTGTGGCAGCATCTCTGAGAGGGGAAGAAATGAGCAGCAAGGGTTGRGAACGCAGCTTGTGCTGCTTCCTTTTGATGGAGCAGACTTCTGGTAGGCTGCTGGGCTTCATTAATCATATTTAAGTTTCTGTCACTAACTTTTAATTAAAAGCATAGTTGATACCACTTTAATGAACGTACAGATGTTAGCCATCTTCATGCATAAAAATGCTTTTTAATTCCCTTACTATTCCCTTTATGGCCCTTAGATGCTTTTGTTGCCATCTAAACCGTGTACAGTAGCAGCTGTTTATCTTCTTAATAAAACTTTTTCTTGCATCTGTGTTCAGGAAACAATAATGGCTTGAGTAAACAATTCCCTGGTATCCTTTAACAATATTTTTTTTAAASAACTTGGCAGAAAGGGTCAGAAGTAGTGTCTAAATAGTGAACTCCAAGGCTCTTGCTGACTGTARCCCTGAACCTAATATAAGTCACCTGAAACTGTTGGCTGTTCCTCAGGCTTATGTGAGGTGATGAAGAAAATAAGAAGCCCTAGGTGTATGACTTTTGATTCTGATGATCTTAACGAGGATCTTTTCCCCAAATGACAACTTATTAAAATATCTTTTCTATTTTGGGTTTGCTGCTGATGGTATGTGTCAATGCTTTGTCGCTTGTTGTGCATCTAACAGCCCAAGCGTTTATTGTGATTTACCATCTGGCACGTGGGAGTTTTATCTAACTTCTCATTTTTCTTGACAGCAACCAGTTTGGAAAGACCTTGTCCTGATTTTTTTTTTTCCCCTAATAGAAATTCTCAAAACTTAAAACTGACAGTGGGGCTAAAAGGTTTTGAATTGAAATAATTAATCTCYTTTTATTCACAAATTGTTACTGCTTCTGCGAGTTGGCCAAATAGAGAAGCAGCACATCTTTCAAGTGAGCTAATTTAAAGAAGGGTCCTCCAATTAGTCCTAAGGAACATTAATCTCCCCTCTGCATTCAAATAAAACCCTTGTYATTCAGTTGCTGTCTTGGCAGCCTGCGTGGAAGGCTTTGGAAAATGGCAAGTGAAAGCTGATGCTTGCTCCCCAGTTCAGTTTGACTCATGCCTTTCATGCATATTCACCATAATGTCCTGTTCCAGGACCGGCAGGATCCCTTGAGAAACTTTGTTTTTTTAAGGTGTTTTTCTTTTAGGCTTCCTCTTATTAGACACTCAAGTAAGAGGATAGAAACAGGCATTGATGTGTCTCTTTGCATTATTTTTATTTTCTTAGAAGGAAAAAGCAACATCTAAACCCCCTGGTTTTCTTAATAGCCAATTTCTCTAAATGGTGAAGATGCCTTCTCATTTAATTTTGAAGCTGGCTGACGTAGGGTGTGATGCAATTAATATTTGTTTGTCTCTTCAAATTGGTAAAATATGTCTAAACTTAATTTTGAGCCTGAAAGCATCTTATAAACAAAAATGTTCTKCAGTTTTCAGTGTGAATGGGAATGGAATAATTAATGTGGAGGGGAAGGAATAAACAAAACACTTTTTATTTATAACTTTATTTCCTGGGTGTTGGAGGAAATCCAAGTGCCACAAGATTGTGCTGGGGCATAGTCTGAGCTCACCCACGAACTGAAAAGGGAACGTGGCATCTCTAATTGTAATGTCCATGCCAAGAGTCCTAGGAAATTTTAAATGAACAAAGTAATGGATGATATTTGAATGTTCTTAATGTAAGAAGAAGAAAACAATTTAGCCTGGGGCTGGCCCAGTTCCTGTGACTACAGGGAGTTCTAATCAGCACGATGCCAAGCCAATAGACAGAGCTCCTGAAGTCAGGCTTGTGCATTTTTTCATAGGAAAGAGAGTTTGCTGGTGTGACTGGATGATGGTTTTAATTTTTTTTAATTAAAAATATACTTCTTAGAAGTTGGCAGCAAAATATTTTAGTAAATCCCACTGGAGAACTCAGAAACCAGTTGGAAGGAGATGTCTTTCATTTTGGAGGGGGGAGGTCCGGCAGGATCTGGAGGCAGAGCTGCTTCCCGTTCCTGCCRCTCTTCCTGAGTGTTTGACACAGGGTCGAGCTTCAGAGGGGGGAWGAAATAAGAGATTGCTCAGGCAAGTGGAGATAAATAGTTACTGGGCAAATTCTGGGTGCAGGGAAGAAATCCAGTTGGCACAGGGCTAAAACCTACCCTGGGGAGCTTGGCATGGCTGAGCTGATCCCAGCAAGGAGGTGCTGGCTTTGCAGGGAGAGCCCATCCAGGAGGGGAAATGGGAGGGCAAACAGCCTCTGGGTTTCCCTGTGCCAGGGATGCTGAAGAGGATGTGCAGGACTCTGGGGTTTGGTGGCTGGGTCAGTGAAGGGTGGGGGCCTGGCAGGGCTGTGGGGTCATTGTCCCAGCGGCCTCGTACCTGGCACCAGGCAGGAACACACATGCCAGCGCCCTGAGTGTGCCCAGGGTGCCACCGAGGGCAGGGACAAAGCAAACACCTCGGCTGAGAAGGAGTGATAGGGCACCCACAGCAGACTCTGGGTCTCCCAACAGCAGCACAGGCTGATTGKCAGCTTCTCCTTACCCAAGCAGTGCTTGACAACTCCAAATTAGATTTTTTTTTTTATTTCTGGCTTTAAACAGCCTCCAGAAAATCTTGCTCAGACAGATCTGAAGACCTACRACATCCAGAAATCTGCACCCCTGTGGACTTCAAGTTGTTTTCCTGCAAATATAACCCAACCCTGAGCATTGAGTACCTTGGATAGCGAGGACTGCACAGCTTTCACCGCCCTGACTTTGTGTGTTTGGRCACACAAAGCTGAGTTTGATGTGTGCTGAGATGTTGTAAGCAGGAATTTAAAACTTGCCTGGGTAGGAAAACAGGTGGGATTAGGTAAATTGAAGGGAGTCCCTCGATGTGATGAAGAAAAGTGATTTGCCATTCATGGTTTTCTTTAAACAGCTCAGTCTCCTGTCAGAGACCAGATATTGAGATTTCTACTCAGGGGTTTTCCACCAGCTTCCATGGTCTCATCTTGGTGGGAGGATGGAACGGAGATCCAGAAAATCCAGTAGTGGAACCAGGGTGCTTTGCTGCAATCTGGGAAGGCAYGTCTGGTCACTGAAGTGAACTCTGATGACTTGGGGAAGAAAAYAGTGAATGAACTGCTGAAAGATTCATAATTCATCATCGGATTCCTGTAGTGRACAGGGAAATTAACTGTGATTTGTTTGGATTGCTGGCTCTTACATAACCATCAGGGAGCTTTGGGACACTAATTCAAGCTTAACCCTCAGAGCAGTGACCTGGGAAGGCATTTTAATGGCRCGATAACCAATTTGGAGGGTGGCAGTGTGTAATCACATCAGCACGCTGAGGTATCTGGGCACTGCAGGGGCGAGGCCGCGTTATCTCCGGCTCCAAGGAAGTTTGGTATTTGCGTGACTTAACTCTGGATGTGTAGTGGGGCCTTAATTCCATTATGTGCTTTAGAAGGTTATGGAAGGATTTCAGGTTTTTCTAGTGCAGCCATGGTAAAGAGCAGTTCACCTTCAGCTGTGTTTTGTACAGGTGCTCGTAAGGAGTTGGGTTTGGATCACTTTGGGTCTCTTTTCAGATGGTTTGGATCACTTTGGTTCTCTTTTCAGAGTTATCCTAGCAAAACCTGGAGGGCTGTGGGCATTTCTGAAAAGGTGAAAAAATAATGGGCTGCCATCAGCCATTACATGTTTGGAACTAACATCCAAACAATTTCACGTATGCATTTATATATAAATGTGGTGTAATGATGTTTTATATACATCAGAGGACAATTCAATGGGAATGATTTCACTTGTGATTGTAATTTGTTTCAAGATCAATACCATAACTTAAATAACCTCCTCCTAAAGGTACAAACACGGCAGAATAACTTTCTCTATGTGGGTAGCTTACCTATTTTAATGTTGCTTTTTTTTAAAAAAAGAAGGAAATAGAGATTTTATATTTATCAGATCAGATGAAATTGAAATCTAAATATTTACATCTTTTCACTGGATCTGAGGTTGAGCACCAGCTGTAGGCGTTGCCAAGCTGTTTAGTTGTCTCCTCCACAGAGCAGGTTGATATTTCCAGGGTGGTGGAGAGACAGAGCCTCGTGTTTYTGGCTCTTATTTTCTAGGCAGTCTCTGCATCTGGAAATCCTTCCCTCTGTGGGCTCTGTGACCTGGCCTCACGTTCACAGGGTGTTCCAGCCTAAACATGCTGAAAGCTAAACATGTGTTGTCTCCATCAGAATGCAGAGTAAATGCAAGCTGTGAAACTGGAGGGGGAGTTTGGGATATGAGGATGTAAATAACTTGGAGATATTTGGTGGAAWAGAGCAGGAGGGGGAGGAAGGCTTCTTACTTGCTTTTTCTCTGCCATCCCCATCTCCTCAGTAACATTCTGTGTGCTCATCACAAGCAAAGGTGGGGGATCAGTTCTGCCTTAAACACAGGTAAACCAGGAGCAGACATAGGAAATGTTGCAGGCCCAATTCCTGCATTTTCTGTCTCCAGTTTTACTTTGCTTTCCATGTTTTGCTGTTAATTTCTCGAGCAGGCTTGACATGAGGCTTTTAGGCTTCTGATCCACCAAAGTGAACTGATGGAGAACACATAGCCTGCTTTGTTCTCCCCCTCTTGCTTTTAAGGATCATTTATCCAGACTCATGGGACTCATTGTTTGTCTAACCTGTATCTGGATTGTAAAACATTGTTCCGTGTTTTAACTTCAACAAACAGTAAACATCTTCCATCAGATATCCTCAAAAATGTGTTTACCYTGGGCACAATTGTTTCTACTGGAACTAAAAAAAAAAATTAATGCTCTCTTGCTTACATTTAATACCTATAAATAAGTTTTTCAGAAGGGCACCTTTATCTAACATGCTGCCACTGGGAGAAGGAAGAGCATATTTGGACAATCCTTCTTGAAGGATTAAACATTTTTGCTTCTGTTGCTCTGGCTTTCCAGTTTTCATTTGTCCTTTTGTTTAGAGCAGGGAGAGATGGTTTGACTTGCCTTGCTGAGGGTGRGCATTTTGGTATCTTTAGGTCGGATCTTCTGCATCAGGTCTGCCAAACGTGGGCAGAGAGGATGGAGAGGATGGAGAGGAAAGAGCCTTCTGCTCTCCTGCCTGTTCCTTTGTGTAGGTGCCCCAGCAGAAAAAGGAGCTTGACATAAAGGGGAGATTTATTTCACTAATGGAGCATCTGTATTATCAAAGGTAGATATGTCAGAACACTTACCCCCTCCTTGCTCTGTGTTTCGTTGTCTGAATGTCATTGTGCTGATAGAACTTGTGTTTTATTCCTTGTTATCAAAGTAGAACTGAAAAAAAAMTGAGATGATGCTTTGTCTTAAATGTTGTTACCAAAATCATCAACTAAACCATGTTGAGTGAGGATTTTAATTCCTGGTTTAAAGACTTGAGTATAATTTGGCTTTTAGACCTCCCATTCTTCCTTAATCAAGTTTATGGCAGCAGTAGCCATGAGCGTCAGCTTCTGATTATAAACAGGTTTGGAGCCACTAAAAACCTCCTTGAAATCAGTTTGACAACTGTCTGAGAACCACCTTTTTAATATTCCCATCAAGTACCCTGCTGAGGTTTCTTGCAGCAGCCTTGTAGATCTTGTAGATGTTAGTCTTCCCTGCATATTTTAACTTGCTCTTAAGCTTCCTAGAAGAATGCACATGAATGAGCTTTCCAAAGCTTTTTTAAAATTCATTTTTACATGGAAACCTGGGCTCAGCGAGATGAGAGTGACTGGAARCTGGTTGTGCTGTGCTGGGGGAATGCAACATTTTGGTGCTCAGAGTACCTTGCAGGGAGGTGCTTTTTGCTTTTGTTCTGGTTTTCTTGAGGCTAAATCCCAATTTCTCCCCAGTTTCTGGCTCCAGGTGGGTCTGTGGACCTGCAGGGGAGTGGAGAATCCATCACTGTGGGAGAATTGGGATGGGCTGGGGGGTCCCAGGGTGCTCAGGTGGGAGAAGGGAAGGGAGATTGKCTGGTGCTGGATTTTATTCCTGCATCCCCTGACAGCCCTTGGTCCAAACCATCAGGCTCAGAAAACCTGAGCAGTTCCTAAGGCAGCATCACCCCAGGCCTGCACTGCCTGCCCAGGGCTCTGCACTGCAGGGATCAAGGGATATTCCATCTGGAGGTGGGAAAAACAAACCTTACAGCCTTTCTTTATTCGAGGCTGCAGCRGGAGCAGAGTGAGGGACATATTTCCATTTGACTCACCCGTTGTTGAAATGGTGACACCCTTGAGTCGCATTAAAAACGAGACCTTGTAGCTGAACTGGCACATCGTGGAGCAGGTGTTTGCTGGGTTTATGGGGGTTTGTCCTTGTTAAGAAAATTATTTTCCTGTTCCCTGAGATGGGATGAAGTTGATTAATGGTRTTGCTGATCTCCTGGTTAAAAATAACAGGAACACCAGATTCGGGTGGAATGCTGGAAGTTAGCTGTCACGATAACCTACTTGAAATAGTTGTAAAGGCCTAAAAAATAAAATAAAAGAATAAAAAAGATGAGTGCCCAGTAGCCAGATGGTTGGAAGAGAACACCCCACGATCAGTGAGGCGATATGTAAATATTTTCGATCATTACCACAGTACTGCTGTGTTGACATTGAAATTCAGAGTGTTATTCTGTGGGACTCCTCATTGATCAGCAGATGAGCTCTGATAAAACAGAGGATGAAAGCACAATGCTGAGCATTATTATGGATTGTGGATTTCATTGACAAGGACAGGCTTCCATCGAGGGCTAGGAATGGATTTCAAACCCTCTTTAAGCATGTTACTGAGCCACTGTGTTCCTTCCCTGGCTGTCAGCTACCAATTAAATGGTGTTTTATTTCTTGAGCTGCTTTATTTAAGGTGAAATACTGCATAGTTGGCTAATTTTTCTGTGCTAATTGCCACATTTTTATGGGAAGGGGAAAGGTGGAAGCTGACATAGAGTTCTCTGCTTGAAATATACCTGGCTAGAAACGACTGGAAAATAATATCAATCAAACAGCTGAATTAGAATGTTTTTTTAATTTTTTTTTCAAAAAAGATCCTTCTGAAAGCTGGTTGTAGAGACCCTGTCTGTCTGAGTCACTTAGAAACCTTCACAGGGTGATAACATTCTCATGCATAAAACATAAAGTGCCTTTGGCATACACAGGTGCTGAACCCACCCAGAGGCTTTTTCTTTTGTTTTTGGGTTTTTTTTTTTCCTTCTCCACTTTTGTGCTCCTGGAAAAAAAAAAAAATCTCGTAGGTTTTACTGCTCACAGAGGGGAGTCTGAAGCTTGATTAAATAGACTGTTTCCAAAGCCTCTTTTTAAGATCTGCCCACACCAAAGCAATCCCAGCAGGGGATTCTGCTGCTGGTGGTTCCTGGGATCCCACCCTGGAGGCAGGAGGTCACCCTGGTTTGGGAAGGTGATGTGTGTGGCTACCACCTTTAATTATTAAATGTGACTCTTCCTCTTTTACACAGAGTGGTGTGAGGTGCCTAACAATATTGTAAGGATGCATAGAGAGTGTAGGGTCTGGGTTTTTTTTTAAAGGTTTTTTTCTTTCAGTTAGTCAGAGCAATTGGTTGTAATGCTTTGCATTTCATATAAGGGAATAAAAACTTTTAGGAAAGGATTAATGACTTCTAAGGAAGGAGGCAGAGGGCTTTGCAAATGACAAGCTCATTATAGCTACAGCAGGGTCCAGAGCCCAGGCAGCTTCTGGAAGCATTTCTCTGTTTGTTTTCCCTGCCTTTCCCTTGGGTCTGGCTGCTTACAGTGAGGCCAGGACCTTGTGCTCCTTTGGGAATGTAACCCCAGGGCACTTGGAGGGTCCAGATGCTRCAAACATCAGAGAGGGAAAAATGGTCTCGGTGCCTTTCCAAGCTGCTCGTATTTTCCAGTTAACTGCTGCATTTATCTTGCATGTTGATTAATTTCCTGGCATGTCCTGGAGCCTGTTCCTCATATTAGAGTTCTTCAGGATTCTGAATTTGTTTCTCTGTAGTTTGTTGATTTTTAGTTGCTCACTTATATCCCCTTAGTGCTTTAGGGTGGCTGACAGGAGAACAGAAACCACCTTTTCTGAGGATAAAGGGCTCTGGAGACTATCTGTGGTCTGAAACTGATGCTCCCAAACCATGGGCATGTGGTGTTTGACCACAGCTTACACTTGGAAGGGCTTAGAATTTATTCATGMATATTGGAGGCTGAGCTAGATGGGCTGTGGTGGTCATGGGGAAGAGTTTTGTTGTTCATTTCTCCTTGCAGGACGGTGCTGTCAGTGCCTCTGAYTTTGTAGAAGCCTTTTTATTGCCTGTGCTTGGCAGGGCTGTGGTTCCCGAGGTTGCAGGGCTGTGGTCTGGGGTTGTCACCAGGTGTGTCTGTTCAGGCAATTGGATGAGCTCAGCTGGTCCCAATATAAAGTGATTTAGTGGTGGCTGTTATGGTGCCTCTTAGACGGACTGAAAAGTGAAGTGCAGCACATCGGTTCAGCAGAGAAGCCTTCAGAAGCCAGCAAAAAGGATCTTATAATTAATTAATCATCCTCCATGGAAAGGTAAATGCCAGCTCTGTTAGTGCAGTGTGGTGTTTTCAACATTGGTGCTAAAAATGAGCTGTGTGGCACCTCTGCCTCTTTGCAAAAGGTGTTTACATGTGAATTTGCCTGTTAATAGCTGTGGTCTGCTTTTCTGTCCTCGTGTACTGCTGAGCTGTGGTGCTGCTCCAGAACCTTACGTGGTTTTTGATTCGGTTCCGAGCTGCTCCAATACCCAGAGGCTTTCCTGGGGAGATTCTTCCCTGAGAGCCTTTCGAGAAAGGGAGGGACTTTGTAACGTTTCTCTTTGCAAATCACCCATAATAAAAATGTTGTTGTAGCCTTTTGGGAGCTCTTGCATTAACTCACATTTCTGTGTTTTTGTTGAGTTGCTTTTTCCTGGTGGTTTGGACGAATGTGCCCTGTGTTTAACGATACTGAATCCTCCCACACTTCAGGAGTTTAATTTTAAAGCAGAAGGACTTTTAATTGTGCAGTTGATTTCCACTTAGCACAAAATGTTTCTGAAATGCAGACAGGGTTAATGATTATAAAAGAGGCTGAAAACCTGACGATTTTTAAATTTAAATTTTGCCTTGGTAATCTGTTCTCACACCTAAAAATAAGTAAATTAAGAATAGCATCAGCAAGGCYTCTGCAAACTGCAATGACTTTAGAAAGTGATGACTTGGGAATACAGTGAAGGTGAATTGTTTATGATTATTCCAGAAAACAAGTTTTATAAATGTCATAATGTCCTAGGCTACATTAATTATCTATTACTTTTAGTGTTTGCTGCAGAGAAAATGCCAGTGTTTCTGTTTTCCCAGAGGCAATACTTTSAGTTTCTCTTGTACAGAAATGTTCTTGCTCTTAATCACTTTTGATTGCAGTACCATTAACACGTGTGCAGAGAACTCAGTTTTTCTATTTAGGAGAWTTGCTACAGACTTACTGTTACTGAAAATAAGAACTTTTTTCATCCTTCCCTAATCTACAACACAGGGAAAAAACCTAACCCTGGAAGAAAAAAAGGATAAAGCAGGTRGGGAGGTTGATTTTTCTTTACTTGAGGAACCTTTGTGGCTGTTTTTGCAGGTACTGTGCTGGCCCTGAGGTTGGCCTCAGCCAAACACTGAAACCTCTGAACTTTTGTGTCCAGGCCCTGCTAAGGCTTAATCAGACTGGATGTRGACTGAGTTAAAAACTACATAGCTRTAACRAWTCCTTTTAAARGAGAAAGGTAATATGAGGATTCTTGTTTACTTGCAAATCAYAATGGTAGAATGGCTAAAAGGACTAATGAGATGCTTGCTTTCATGAAAAAGCATTTAAAAATTCAAAGGCAAAGCAAGATTAGAATGTTATATTTAAATGTATTTCCATCATACAGATTTGAATAGTTGCTTTAGAGAGAGCGCCCTTTGGGTTTTAAATCATCGTTTTGAATATTGAAGTAGGGGAAGGAACATTTACGTTTCTTTTTATGAAAACCATTTTTACTTAAAGCATTCTTTAAGAGTTTAGTGGGTTAATTCTGCCCCAAAGTGCACACACAAAATATTGACACAGGTATCAAATYATCAAATATTTTTTCCTCCGTTTATAAAGAAGATGTAATTTTAAAAGTAGTGGTGATTTTCAGTTTGAATTTTGTTGTGAGCCTGAAGAATTTATTTTATTTGTCTTGTGGTCTTGACGTATTAATGTTGGCAGCAAGATGGATAGTCAATGAAAGAAAAGAAAACTAAGTTTCAGTTTCAGATAAACTCTGATCGGATCCTGAACCACAGGACCACAGACTGGACCTGTGGTTTCCAGTTCTTATAGATCCAATATAAAAGTTACATCATGGAAGGTTTTGAGATAGGTTAAGCACCTTAATAGTTGAAAGTGTTGGGCCTCATTATTATTATTATTATTATTATTATTATTATTATTATTATTATTAATTACCCAGCGTGGGAAAGCAGAAGTGGCATTTGGGCTCTATGTTCCTGGCTCAGCTGTGAATCAGCAAATGACGTTAATAAGCATTTGTGGACTAAATATATTTTTAAGCTGTCTGGCTGCTTGCTCTCGGTGAGATTTCTGAGATTAATRGTCCTGAAACGTTACTCGCATTTGCTCTTCCTCCAGGATGAGTCTGACCTGTGCAAGCACTATTATATTTTTTTAAATTGCTGTGCAAGAAATTACAACAGTAAAGATCAGTTACTGGWTTTTTTGAGCTGTTGGCAAGACATAAATTTATCTATTAGTGTTTGCAGCTAAAGGTATTGATAGTTTTTCCAAGCATTTCAGGTTCTTTAGTGGAAGGAACAGAGTGTATTGCTGTTTTGTTTATTTTTTGTATAACACTTTGATAGTGGGTGCTGGGCTTAAGGCTTGGATCCAAGTCCCAGTCAAGGGGATGTGTTTTTATTTGTCTGGTTGTGGAGCCAGATTTGTGTGTTCCGGTGCAAAACACAGCTCCTGCTGCTGGGAAGGACAACTGTGCCCTYCCTGACCTGAAGGGGAAAGGGATATTTCTGCTGATGGGAAGTTCAGTGAGATTGAGGCAATTTTAACGTTAGCATGTGGGTTTTGGGGATCCTTGGGTGACTTGTGGGATGTAACCCAACCTTCCCTGCTAGACCAGTSCTGTGAGAGTCCTGGCTCTGTTCTGGCTGCTGTTACAAGGATAAATCAAGATATTAAAAAAGACCTGAAGGAACCTGGATATGCTTGGGGAGATCAACAGTAGAGATGGRATTTGGGATACACGTGTGTGCCCTTAAGTGCAACCCAGCTGCTTTAAAACCAGCATTAAAAGCAGTTTGCAGTGGTGGGGGTAAAGATGAGACTCTGCCTGAAGGAATCTCTTGGGAAGGCAATGGGACTGTTTGGAATGCTGAGGAAAGCACAAACCCCACTCCACAGGCAGCGTTACAGGTTCCTTCTGGCCCTCAGCCCTCCTGACAAAAATCAGCCTTGGGGCAGAGCAGGTGGCTGGAATAGGAGTGTAAAGGGGCTGCCTGGGCTTTCCTGAGCTGGGTTTGCCCTGGGGTGCTGCTGGTTCACCAGCCTGGTCTCTGTTCCCTGTGGGAGCTGCTGTCTCCTCATTCCTGCAGGTGTGGAAGAATTTGAGGGGATACAAGGGCAGCTCTGGCCCTGCTTCCACACTCCAACATGGGATCGTGCCCAGGCTCTGGGGGCTCTCTGGAACAGCTCTGTGATGTGCTGGGTTTGTCTGTGGTGTCTCCTCTGTGGAAGTCACTGAGCTTCCAGTTCAGAAGGGAAATGCTTTAAGGGGAAGTGTTGTACAGAGGGAGCACGTGAGAGTGGTCAGTGCAACGCGTGTGTTTTTGATTCTCTCTTTTTTTTCCTTCTTAATTTCCATGAGTTAGAGATGACGATGACTCATGGCTTGGAACACACTTTAAATCCCTGAGGTGCTCATTGCCGCCTACTATCACGTATTGAATTTCTGACATACCGGAGGGATGTCTGCAGAGAAACTCTGATGTGCAATTATAAAATGTTGTAGCTTTATGTTGTTTGCATAGGAGCCATTAGCATGGTATAACTGGGAAAATAATGCAGCTTTATTCTTGTTCTTGATTTCCCATGGGCATGGCAGTTCAGCAACTGTGTTCTGTCTTTTCTAGGATGTTGACACATGTGGACCAACAGTGACATCCTTTTTCAGCAATGCTGTCTTTGCTCCCTCCTGCATTCAGAAGCATCTAGAGAGATTTTTTGCAGAAGGTAGGTTCTGACATTTATGCTGGATGGCTGTTCTTTTTCTTCTGGGTTAGAAAAAACCATTTAGATGTTACTAGGGAGAATGGTAATTAATTGGAGGGATGCTAACTCGCTGCTGGGGAGAGGGGATTAACCTTAGCTTGGGTTCCACTTGAATAAATGGTTGGGGAAAACGTGATAAAATGGAGTCTGGAGAATGGCTGCAGGAGCTCTRTGAGAAGGGCTTGGCAGTCACAGAACATGGTTGGTTTAAATTGCATAGATGTGTGCATTGGTAATAAACCTCTTTTTAAAGAAAGCTCACATTCCCTGCCTTTTTCTGCTTTGTCAGCATCCTCGTTTATTTAAAATCTTTCAAATAAATAAATTAAAAAGGAGAATGGCAGCACAGGATGTGCAATTAACATAATTTTTAATTTTTCCTCAAAAAAATCCTTAACCTTGTTGATTTTATTTGTATTGAAGTAAAGAGTTGTGCAGCCTCATTTACAACCATCAAATTGTAGTATCTTCCTTTTTTTGTCCTCTGAAYTTTAAATTTGTTTTACGTGGCTAATAGGATTGAGATGCAGAACTTCCCAATAAACTGTGTGGAAGGGGAAGCAGTTACCTCTGGTGGTTTTTAACAAGTAAAAGTGAAGAGATTATGTTTTTGATGAATGTATGTACTTGCTGCTCCCTTCTGCTGTAACCTTTGGAGTGTTGCACGGGGGTTCAGTGTGTGTGTCCCATTCTATCCAAACCTTTTGTGTGAATTCTAGAAAAGTATCTCATAGTGGGAGCTCTCACTACAAAATTAGTGGCTGGAGTTTTTTGCTAGACAGGGTGTCAGCCTTTAGCCTGACTGCAGAGCTCTGCATCTTCTTTTCCTCCAGTACGTTCCTCAGCACTTAAATGTTTTTTTCCTTCATCAGAAAGGGTCTTTTTAACTCTGCCAAACGTTTCTTTGGGGTGATACTGTGGTATAGAAACTTTTCATTTTTGCTGCTGGATGCTTAAACTCAACAATTGTCAGGTTTTGCTTCAAGAACAACGGATTATTGGGAGGAAGAGAAAGAATAAATGAGTTTGGATCTGAGACTGTTCACTTACCAGACTGAAATATGTTTTCAGTCTCTTTGGGTTTATACCTTGGGGTCCCAGAAGTTACACTGAGACTGCAGTGACACCAGCTCTGTATTAAAATGCAATATCTTTATCAAAAATTGTTCAAAAATTGTTCAAAACTAGGGGTGATTTCAATCCTTAATTGTCTCCTGTCGGGATATTGGCTCCCAGTGAGTTCATTGCAGTTCTTCACATCAATTCCCTTCCTGAATTCCCTCTCTCTGGGATTAGCAGAGCCAGGCTGGGTAAGCTGTTCCCAGTGCTGTGTCCTCTCCCTCTGTGGAATACCTGATTTCCTCCAGAGACAGCTCCTGCCTGCCCACTGCAGCTCTGAAGGAGCTGTGGCCAGGTCTCTCTGGGATCAAAAGCTGCCAGCAGCAGCTTTAACAGAAGAGTTTATGCTCATAGAAGCATTAATTGCCATATGAGTTTGTGCTGCTGTGCTGAGAGGGAACATCTGTATCCTGAGAGCTTTGCCTCCTGTTTTAGGTCACACACTCCCCTGTAGACTGTTGTAGCAGGGAGCGTTTTTCTCTGAATTAGCAGTAACAGCACAGAAGAAATGCAATCCTTGGCAGAGCTTAGGGTTTGCTTTGCCCCAAGGCTGAAGCTTCCCTCATTTCACTTGCCTGAAGGATTTTACAGGGCTGATGAGGTGCCCGAGTGGTCATTAATTCTCTGGGCAGGTGAGGGAAATTGCCTCCAGAACAGCGTTCACAGGAAAATGAATCCCTGCTCTTGCGTCACCGGAGAGCGAGTAACGTCTGTGAGTTGGCAGGTAGGGAATGCAAGGAGAGAAATGGGTTTTAAACCTTGTCAGGGAATGCAGTGTTCATGAAGACAGAGAGCTGAATTCGCCATGTCCAGGAAAAAGCTGTAGGCACTGGATAATTTCCCCCACTCTTCTGCCAGCATTGCTTTGCAGCCCTTTGTTTTTCCAAACCTRGAGGCTTTGAATCCAAATTGCTGGACAGAATGAAAATGTCGGGAGAGTGCTCCTCTGCAAGTCATCTTGGGAGTGTTTTGCATAGAACTATTTCAAAATCTAGGAACGTGTCCTCAATCCCTGCTGTGAGCAGARCCCAGGGGACGCGTGTGCGGACGTGAGCCGTGTGTGCCGGTGCTGGGGGAGCCATGAGGGGATGGGGAGATGGAGGATGTTGATGTRCAATGGGGAGGGACCTGCTGCTCTGTCCCTCAGCATCCTCACTTCCAGCTCTCCAGGGCCTCTCTGTGCTTCCACTGCTCCAGCAGCTGCAGAAGTCTTGATGGGATGAGTGTTTCTGTTTGTAAGAAGAGGCAGAGGAGGATAAGAAGGGAAGGCAGATGAGGGGGAATCCAAGGGTGCCTGAGAAGATGTGAGACAGGGGGAGTGACGTCCCATCTAAGCAATTTGTAACGTCACTGAAGGAATGTGTTGTGTCCTGTCAAAAGGAAGCTCAGCTTTGCTTTGCAGCTGACTCGTTCTAATGTCCTTCCAACACTCCCTGCCTTGCCTGCAGCACCTGTCCCTGCGCCTGTGCCATGCTGGGCTGTGATTTTCCACCCCTTGCTATGTAATGTGACCAGCTTTTCTCCTTCCAGAGTCTTATGTCCTTTTGTATGGATACCAGTTGGGCCTAAATCTTACTTTTCTGCACCTTGTACTTACCAGGGGACTTAGTGTGGGACCCATAACGTGAGAATCAAACCCCTTGTAAGGGGTGAGTTTGTGGAAAACAGCTAAATGCAGAGAAATCTGTCTTCATGTTGGATCCTTTATCAGCTAGATTGAAAAACTCACTGTGAAGAGTTAGATCAAGGAGATAACACTCCATGTAGCTGGGGGATGGCTGCTTGTGTACTGGCAAGGAGAGGAACCCTGTTTGGCAGCGAAATGGAGCAGCACAATTGTGACATTCCCCTGTCTCAGTGTGTAAAGGTTGTGGGTTAGTGTGGCACTTGTTACTGTGCCAGGCAGGGAGAAGGGGGAACTGCTGACAGGTGAGGAAAGGGGAATGGGATCGTGCAAAGGTGGGAGATGGTTACGGATAAACCTGGTTAGACCTGACAGACAAAACACAATTGTTTGGAAAGGTACAGAATGATCCCTCTTCAAAAAGAAGGGATCTAGAATCTCCTGTATAATCAGGAGCTAGGAAATTTCTCATGGAAACGGGTGAGGTTTTCTTTTGGTGGTTTTCCTCCTTTTGCAATAGAAACACAAGACACGAGGAACTGTTTGGACATACGTCTTTAACTGGGGGGAAAGAGCTGTGACGCTGCTGTGGTTGTAACCACAGACTAACTGGCAGTTTCCTGCTGCAAGTAACTTTCTATAGATCTAAACCTCCTTCATTTGTGTTTGTTTTTCTGTGCTGGTTAAATATCTGAGGAAGATTCTATTGCTACTAGGCTTCTATTTTTTGTCAATCTTTGTTGTGGTAATTTTGGGGAATGGTGGCATGAAGAGAGATCATTACAGCACTGATACAAACTCAGGTGGAGTCCACAAAGTTTGTCTTTTACAGTCTGGTTTAATGTAAAAATGAAGAAGTAACCCCATTAAATGTGTGTCAGACTGGTTTTGCAGTTACATTTGCATGCGCAAAGTTCTGTTTATTTCTGAGGAGAAAGGATGTCATCATGTGAACCTTCCTGTGTGGCTGAGACTCTTCATGGCATCATTACTGCCTTCTAATTCTTCTGCCTCCTTCCCACCCTTCTMCCCTGTGATGTGTTAAATATCACAGCTGCAAAAATGAGGGCACGTTATTTCCCTGCTGTTCCCATTCCAGCTGGAAAACTTGGACACAACCTTCCCTTGTGGTTTGTGATACTGTAAATAAAGGCTTGGGAGGTCACACGTTTTCCATCTCAAGTTATTTTGATTCCAGTGCTGGAATGGGAGAGGAGGAGGGAGGAGAGGAATAAAAATAAAAACAAAAACAAAACCTCAAACTGTTGTAGCTTATTGTGGGAAAAAGAACTCATTAATGCAGAAGGGAAGCAATTGGAAAAACGGCCTTTGCAAGGAGGACTTAGACTGAAGCTGTGACTTGGATAATTAGGGTCAAAGATTTCAAAGGAGTCTTCTATAAAGCTTTGAAATAGAAGTTATCTCCAAAGCAGAGGCCCTGAACACCAGCTCCTGTGATCTGGGGCTGTTTCTGTCTGGCCTGACTCTGTAGGCATGTGGGTGAGTAATTTTACCTGTGTCCCTATGAATATGGTTMTTTCTATGCTTAAATGTCAGCTAAGTGGGCTTTAAGTGTGGAGTTGAGAWATTGTGGTTTTAAGGTCTCTCTGGCTGTGGTCGGGTGAGTTGGAGTCACACTTGCAGCCCGGGCAGTACCCGTGGGCTGGGGCATGGGGGTGAGAAACTTTGCACATTTTCTCAAGATAAATGGTGCAGTTCAATCTTCTGAAAATCCCCTCAGACCGGTGGCTGTTTCTGCTGCTGTTCACAGCTGGTGTCCTACATCTGCAGGCTTGCTCTCCTCAGCTGTCCCTTCTCATGTTGGTGTTTGAGGCTTCGTGTTCTCACAGAAAACACTGTTTAGGCTTAACGTTATCGCATTTTTCTCTTTTGATATTTGTATAATCATGTTTTGGATTTASTAAGAAATGAGCTCAGGACAAGGTCCACTGGGTTTTACTACTGGGCGGTGATATGCTGGGTGTGATGAATATTRGCTTACAGAGGAGACACATTAAACACTTACTGGCAACTGTGTCGCTCACTTTTGTTGAGTTCTGAAGAGACCTTTTCCTGGTAATGATTTTTTTCTGTTGGGTTTTTTCAAAACAGGATACAAATGTGAATATAATTTGTCACTGCAGAGCTCTTCTTGTACCTTGACACTACAGAAGTTTTTTCTTTTTCCATAAACTGTTATATTTAAAATGTAAAGCAGGAACAAAAGAGGAACATTCCACATCTCGGTGTTAATCTCTGCACAGAGTAGTCTTTTGATTCAATAACTTTTCTTCCTTGATCTTCTTTTGCATTTTTTTTGTCTTTAATAGGCACAGGACATATGGACATAAAAAATAATGGCCCAATTTCACCCCTGCTGTAGCTCATTGACGTCATTAAAGCTACAGCAGGGATGACTTGGCCCAGATTCTTTAAAAATAAGACCTGATGAACAACCCCTCCTGGAAAAGCTCTGTGGAGAAGGTTGTCCTGAGCACAGCACAGAGCAGATGCGGTGCAGCTCACCCTGACTTTTGATAACATTCCCATTGGTGCCATTCCAGTGAGATGCTCAGCCCTTCCTGGAGGGGACAGAAGGCTACAGATGTGTTCCAGATGTGCTTGTCATAATAGTGAGATAGAAAGGGGCAATTAATGAGGTGAGAGAAGGGTACTTAGGGCCCAGGCAGGTCTGGGTGGAGACCTCCTTGGAAATTGTGGGAGCTTTTTTCTGCCTGGGGACTGAGCTTGGCACATAATGAGGAAATGTAGAGTTATCTGTGAAAAACTGTTGCTTTGAGCAGGTTTTTAGGAAGATGGTTTGGGTGTGTTTTGTATTTTTGTACTTTTCACTCCCATCCTCTGCAAAGTCTGGGTATTGCCACACAAGATCAGCCATCTGAGCATGGCAGTTCCTGGCATAAAGGAGCTCTGCAAGGTTCAGGATCTCGGTGTGGGTCTAAGGTGCAGCTGCTTTTGCAGGGCATATTTCCCTTCTTATAACTGAGCATAGAAATAGAAATTCTAGATAATGTAGATAAAAAAAGGCAACATGGATCATGGTGAAAACAGTAGATTTGACCTGAGTCTGAATTAAGCTGAAAAATGTGCTTTCAGATCTGAACACACTTAAAATAGAAAGGTGAAAGTGTGACAGGTTCTCAAGAGCTGTTGACTACTTTCTGTTTACTGCAATAGTGMCAGCAATTCAGGGATGGTGACTTTGAAAATCTTTAACGTACAAAGGGAGTGTTTTGCTCACTGTTGTTTATAACTGCAGGAAGAAACACCTTTTACAGAGCAATCAGAGCTCCAAAGCTGTGTCTGAGGTGGGTAAATGCTCGATCACTTTTTGTACTGCCAGAATTCATGGCCCAGGATATCTTTAATTTCCCAGATTCTTGGTGGTTATAACTRTGTCTGGCCAAGACAGGTTCTCTTGCAGTGAGTCCAAGAAATCAGATAGTTCTTTTTCCCATGCCAGACTCTTCTGGTCCACTGAATATAACTGCAAGAACACATAGTTCCCAAGAAGGAAAATGCTTACTATGTTTTTGGTGACAGCTGAAGCTAACTTGGGGGAGGGCAAGATGGAGCGAATGGCACTCGTCTGCTTATGAGAGCCTGTTCGTTTTCAGGGAATTCAAGTTGGAAAGTTTTTTGCAGTGAAAAGCCAGAATAGTGTCAAAGTGACATTGACTAGTATAAATAGTGAAAGGAGAATTAAATCTTTAAAATATATTCAGTCCTTTGATTAGTCATCCAAAACTCTGCTGGTAAGACAGGGAAAGAAATCTGGGCTTAACCTGATAAATGTCCTTCTAACAGTGGAAAAAGTCAGAAAACCAGGAATTTAATTCATGATATCCGGAGAGACCATGTAGCAGCAGTCATGCTAAGGAAGACTGCTAAGGAAGAGTGTTAATCCTAGAGGAAACGCTAAGGAAGAGTGTTAATCCTAGAGGAAACGAGGGGAAAAGGTAACTGAAAACTCTGCAGCCTTAAGGACTTTTGGAAATAAAATATATTTGATGTAATGCAGATAAGGGTGTTTAGTTTATATTATTGCATAATTATACCCTTGTCTGATTAAACGATCTTGCTTTGAGGTTCTCTTTCCTTGTGTTGTCTTCATCCATTCCAAGCTGTCCTGTGTCATTGTGGATGGACCTATTTAGGGTCTGCCCCTGCTCCCACTGAGGCCAAAAGCAAAATTTGAATTATGTGAAGAGAACCTGCCCCAGGACTTAAGGTAAACCCCACCATCTCTCTCCAACCAGACTGATGAGCAGCATGGGTTGAATTTTTATGCCAGATCCTATAAAACCTTGATGATTGCAGAGAAGGGTTGAAGAGAGGATTCTACCTGTGTACAAGAATGTATAAAAATTTTAAATTGTGTATCTTTGTGACTGATCCAAAGCAGTTAATTTTCCAGAGCCAAGGCTACATCGTCACGGGTTTTAGCAGTGTAGAGGAATGATTAATTCCTGGAGTATACAGAGATCTTTCTTAATAATCAGAAATGTATGATCTGGTTGAAAATACAATTTTTCAGGAAGGTGGAAAGCTCTAAATGGGCAGCAGCTCATTGTTATGGATGCATTTACACAGAGCACACACATCCCTGTAAACTAAACCCRACTCCCTCTCTCCAGCACTGGGGCAGTGCTGGGAATGATGAGCTACAGCCAAGTCTGATTTCCCATCCTCTGGAACGTCAGCACGTGGATGTCACACTGCACACACATCCCCAGGCTGAGGGGGGTTATCAGGGAGATAACCTGGCTGAACTCAGCACTCAGGGTGTCTCGGGGCCACTTGGGATGGTATCTCAGCTTCACAGCCWCACTGGGAACTGCAGGAAATTCCAGTTGTTCCTGAGGCAGTGTGTTCTGCAGTGCTGGTGTGTGTTAATCCCTGTGAGGGGAGGAAAGGATTCACCAGCAAATGCACTGACAGACTCATGTACCCGTTTTATGTATGAAGAGTTACGAGTTGAAATCGATATGCAGATCAGGAGTACTCTGAGTACCTAAAGAAAATCCTTTGACTGTGGTTTCTGCGTCATCTTAGCGGTTTATTAAAAAAATAGAATGAAAAAGAGGGGGATGCAAATACCGTCCGTATTTATTCAGATTAAAAAGGAATATTGGGATGGAGCTGTAGGGAAAGGGGAACTGTTCAGTGCTGAAGGAGAACTTTCAATTTATTTGATGGGAAATTTTAATCTATTCTGGATGATTTAACTGTTAAGCTCTAGAGAAAAAGACTCACTTCAGCTCACCACCTGCTAAGTGCTTGGGTTCCACTGGGTGYTCTCAAGTCCTGTAGAGGCCCATAAGATCCAGCTCTGTTCTTAAGAGCTCACAGAGAGTAGGAAAGAATGAGGTAAGGGAAACTTTTTAAAAACACTGTTTGTGTTTATAAAAGAATAAAGAAAATAACCTTGAAATTAATTTGAGCTATCTCCTTGATCAATGACTCTAGTTTGTCCACTAATTCTTCTGTATATATAGCTAGAACGCAGCCTGCCAGTGAAAGTTCTTTTAGTTTCTTACTATTTTGAGGTTTATTTTGATGGATTATGTTTCTAGGTAACTGTTGAAGGTTATTTCTGGGAAATGCTGCCAGAATGTTTATTAACATGTGACCAGACCCAGGTAGAGTCCCTTGAGAAAATCTGGCTCTTCTGTGCACTCTCAGCGAGGGGCAGTGACTGTGCTGAAGGGTGCAATCCTCCCAGTTCCCTGCCCACGCTGGGCCTGGAAATAACTCTGTCAATAGTAGAAATGTCACAGCAGSAATGACTCGCTGGATGTGCCCAATTCCATTTATCTAAATGAGCTGTGATCCTGGATTTAACGTGCTGTTTCRCAGTGAAGATAAGAGTCACATGAATTAGATTATTGTTGGGAAAAAAAAATAGAGGGGTGCTGATATAAATACTTCTGTGGGAACTTTGGAGAGCATTARCAAGTCTTTTTAGTTTTATGAACAGCAGTGGTCAAAGCAGTTTCCTGCAAGAGATGCTTTCCACATGATAGGAACTCCAGTCATTAAAAAAGCATGAATTGGATTAAGGAGTGTAGGGTTATTTTAATTTGCCTTTGAGTCTTCAGATGTCAGTGCAAGCTTTAATGAGCAGCTGTGCCAGTGAGGAGCTACCACATGCAATGGAAAGGGAGGAYGTGGGCAGGGATGCTCCTGTGTGAGCAGTTATGGGGTTCCCTGCACCCCGAGGGGTTCTGACCTGCAGGTGCTCACTTCTCCAGGATTATGTGAGCACTCGTGATCTTTATCAGTGTAAAAGTGGAGTTTGGGGGAGTGCAGGRTGCCTGCTGGTTTGCTCAAATGTTACCTGGGCTGTTCCCAGTAACCCCTGAGCTATGGGCTGCTGCATCCTGATGTAAAAGCAGAGCAGTCACTCTGGCCAGGGGCTAAACTACATTGAGCTGTGCTTTCGGAGCTTAGGCTGATTGTAGATCTCTCATAAATAAATCTTTCTGTATTAATAAATAAATGCCTGCAATAGTTGCATTATTACAGTTCATGSAAGCTTTCAGAAAGAAAAATTTCCTGAATGAGCCATTTCTGCAGTCTCAGCTTGCTTAAGATTGGTGTCATTAATTGAATTTTGGCTTTTTCTTTGGAATGGAGCCTGTGCTCTTTGCTTGAGCGTATGGTTGATGCATGTGAAAGAGAACGGGAGGAGATAAAGTATTTCAGAGCTATTTGCATGGCTTCTGTGGCTGTCAGGTTCCTGGGAAGGGTGTGCAGCCTTTCAGTGGGGCCACCTTATAYCTGGGTCTTTGAGGGTGTGAGGCTTTCCCCACTGAAGCCCATGTCATGGCTGGTTGGCTGTAGAGACCTGGCTGCTTTGTCTGCTGCTGACTCATTCTTCCTGAAAAATTTCTCTTAAAACCCCAAATCATGGTCTATATGTTACAACTAGCCAGGTTCTTCTTTCTACTTGTTGGAAATTGATCTTGCCTAATGCAGAGCATTGCAAATGTAATAATTAAGTTCTACTTAATTTCCATACTCATTTGGTGGGGAGACAATAGCTTGTTCTTTAGAACTGGGCATTCTCTTTTGAAAGTGCTCTGACCATATTGCAGCCCACCCTTAATAGCCACTGATTAGAGGGTCCTTTGTGAAGTGTTGTCTGTTTCTGACATAAATTAATTAGTATGGAACCAGTAAAATTCCTATGGAAACAAAACAGAAGTAAATTTAATATCAGATAAATGCGTGTTCTGGGCTATGAAAGGGATCACAAAACTCAYTTAACAGGACCACTAGAAGAACAAACGAATCTACAGAGATGTGGTTGTAAGCCCCAACTAGAAATGTACGTTTGTGGATATAATTAAACTTCAGTTAATAATGTATTGTCCTCAGTCTTGGCAGAGAACTGTGCATGGGCTGTGGCTACACGTCCAAAGCACTTTTACCAGATTAACTTCTCTGTGCAGCCTGGTCTGGAGCTCTCAAAGCACTTGCAGCTCTTCAGTGACTGCTCTGCAGCTCTGCTCCTCTCAGCTCCCAGAGCACATGAACCGTTTCCTGTAGCTGTGGGTGGCTGTCCCTGTCCCTGACCTGCTCTGGAGAGGCAGGGGGCACTTGCAGAGACTTGAGRAAAGGTGAAGTGTGTGAAGGTGATGCTTCACGATTCACTTTTTGCGTTGCAAATCCCGTTTCGTAAGTAAGCCGCTTCCACCGATACCTTAAACAATTTATTATTGCTCAGGGCTTTTCTTCACCCTGGAAAAAAAAACAAAAGATGATTGGTGTGTTTGAATGTGCTGAGCATTATATGATGAAGTTGTAATTTTGAAGTGATGCRTTTGGGCGTATAATTTTCACGACCATCTTTGCTTTCAGGGGTCATAAATATTGGTTCCAGCTGTAATGAAGTGCTGTGCTACTTACTATGTTGCTATCATTGTGTGTGTCTTTTGTTTAAATTATTAAATCACAGTGGCAATGGCCATAATAATGTGGTTGTTTTGTGTCTTGAAACAGGCAAAAATAATTTTRTTTAGTTGGAATAATGTAATTGTGACATGCCTCTGGGTTAGAGTTAAAGGGGGAGGTGGTGCAGGTGGCTGGCAAGGCAATGCTGTTCTCTTGCTTTTCTGCAGCAAATTCCACAGCCATGGAGTGGCAGCATATTTGTTTTTAATGGAACAACTTGTGAGCAAACACTGGGATGTTTATGATGACAAGGACAGCACTAGAAAAATCGAGGCTATAAAATCCCACTCGTTAAGGGCAGCGCATGGATAATTGGCTCAGTCAGGTGCATCTCAGGGGAAGAGATGTGGATCTGAGATCTGGCCCAAGCCATTACAGGCAAAACACTTGAGCTCTTTTCACCTCTGAAGGCCATCTGTAGGGTAGGCAGCTCTGCCTGGGTGGTTTTGTGAGGCAAAGTGCCAGGGAAGGACTCGGAGATCCTCTGATGGAAACTGCTTTAGAGATAAGGTGTTTATTCCCCCCTTTGAAGGGAAAAGAAGCGTGAATCAGGATGACTGCACCAATTCAGATCTAATTTGATAAATGAAGTATAAAGGCCCAGTGAATGACCTTCTGTAAAATACAAGACTGCCTGAACCATTTGTTCTTTAAATCTTGCTTCACATCTCTGTATTCCTGCTCATGCTGTTCATTAGTCTGCTGTGCCCTGTTGTTTTGGGGCTGATAATGGATAGCTAAGCGGTGATGCTGAAAAGRAAGCTCCTGTATAAATAACCTGCTTTTCTTGGTATAAATTCTTGTGGGTATGGGGCACAAAATGCTTCTCTTTTTCCCTTTTCTYGTGTTTGTAGATGGGCCCTGACGTGTATTAGTGCTTCTTAGGTAGCCCCTCGAAGTCTGGTTGATGGAGGCATCTCTTCCCCTGGTGAAACCTTACACTGCTGTGGCTGCAGCACAGACCGTGGTTTCTTTCCAAATGAATCATGAGGGTTTTACAAGCTGTAAAACTTCTCTGGAGARCTTAAGGGTGTGACCAGCKTACAAGTGTGGGTGAWTTTTTTTTTTCTTTTTCTGGTTCGAGGCTGAATATATCCTGAATATCTCCTTGGTGTTTTAGATTKCCAGCAGGATTTGTTTTTCCTTCAGATGGGATGCAGCACAATCCCAGACTTTTGTGGCTGCCTGCAAAGCTTTGCTGGGACTCCCTTGGTGACTGGGTATAGGAGTGATAAAACTTCATTAGTGTAAGTTCCTCCAGCCAATGTAAACCTTTTATGAACAATAAGCTTATGCATTTGGAGGACAAAATTGCCCATTTCTCTGGCTGGCTTTGCTTAAGGTRAAYAYGTCCTTTTGCCTTCCACAGCAGCTYTTTGCCCAGGCCTGGGGAGGCAGATTTGGCCAGTCCAGCTTAGTCCAAACCACTTCTCTCCTGAGCCGTGTGTTCTCCTGGCATTGTTTGGTGGAACAGCCCTGCAGAGAGGACTCTGGGCTGCCAGAGTGTGTTCCTTGAGCTCATTCCTTGACCTGGTGGCCTCTTCTGGCAGTGGGGTCACAGCTGGGAGGCTTTGCCATGCTGAGGTCTGGGATGTGCTGTCCCACACCACTCTTGTCTCTGGCACATGTGCTGGGCTGGGAAAATCTGGGAATTAAATGTGTTTGCAGTAGTTTTGAGCTCTGGGTGGGGTCTGCAGGAACATTTCTTGCACAGTRTCTCCCAGGGCTCATCCCAGTTCCCCCAGCCGTTCTCTCTGCACTGACTCAGCCTTGGCTGCTCCAAAAGAGACTTTCTTCAGAGCAGGGCACTGGCCAAGAAATCTGGAGCTGGCAGTGATGTGGAGCTGGCAGAGGACAAACCAAGCAGGTAGGAGCTGTCAGGAGCTCTGGAAAATCAGAGRGGAATATATTTTTTTCTCATTTTTCAAGCATATGCCAAGGGTAGGTGGTTCAGAARGGGAATACCTGGCACAGTATGATGGCAACTTACCCAGCTGCCCTAACAGGATGCTTTTGCCAGGAACCTTTGGACCTATTCTTCTTGGTGTAAATAAAATCAAATAAATAAAATACTAGTTACTATAAATAAAACTGAATGAGGGTGATTACCTGGASTCTCTGGATGCACCTCACACGGTCAGCATTTGTTCCCTTCTCCCTCTGCAAGCAATTACTGGAGAARGAGGGAACCATCTCTGTGCACAGGCATCAGCCTGGCAGCATGGAGGCTCATAATAACTTGCTTTTATGATAAAGGAGATATTTTTATAGTCTGAATTTTTTATTTTACTTTCCCCCTGGTGGGAGAGAATTACTGGTGATGATAGTTGGTAGACCAGCTCCTGTTGGGAAGCACAGAATGGAGGAAGGATTTATTGAAGGGAATGTGTGGCAAAATTCCTTTATAACACACTTTCCCCCCCCTTTATTTAAAGAGGTTGTTTATAACTAAGAGACCATTAGTGCCCAGGAGGTAATTTTGTTGTAGCAGTGCCTTATTGAATGAAAGCTTGGTTTCTGGATGGAAGCCTTGGGAACAGCTCCTGTATAATGCTGTACCTAAGCTTTTTTTTTCTTTTCTCCTTTTTTCTATTTTAAATTGCGGTTGGTGCCGTTCCTTCCCATGCAGTTTAATGAACAGCTTTGTGAAGTACATGTCAGCATTTGAATTATGCTTTTCATTTACCGTAGCCAATTCCAGTCCACTCCTTTCACCCCCAGGGTTTCTAGAAGGTTTCTTGACAAATCTCCCTTTTCACCCCCAGCAACCCTGAGACAAAAACCCAGGAGCTCCTTTGTGTGCTGCTTGGCTGCTCTGCCTCKCTCGCTGATGCTGTTAGAGAAATTCTGTGATTTTTGCAAAGGATACTAAAATTGGGGTGCTCTGAAGAGTCCTGGTCAGATTAGTGCCCACAGCTCTGCCTGTACTAAGGAGCAGTCAGAAYTTATCAGTGTAAAACCTTCTACACCAAGGGAGTAAACAACASAGATTAACTGGTATGGGATGCTGAGCACTCAGCATCACTTGTTGTGTAAAGTGGGGTTTGTTACCTCTGACTTGAATACTGACTTCAAAATTATAATCCTGTGTTAAAGCACCTGCCAATCTTGCCCCACTGTAGCAGTTGAGAGAGAGAAGTGTATGGCAAAGACTGAGGATCGTTGCAGGAGCAGTGTTCCTGTTTGGTTTAAAATAATCTTTCATGTGATCAAAGAAAGGGTGATGTGTTCCTAATTATCTCCACTGTAGAATCTTTTGAGCTGTTGCTGCAGGATGTCTAATCCAAAAACCTCTTCTAGTGATAAAAACAGTGAGGGAAGGTCATGTGTGTTTTGCATCTTGCCCCTTTTACCCTCCCTTTAGTTAAAGCATATTTGGGCTGGAATACACYGAGCTACCCAGGTGCAGAGGATATTACAGATTTCCATATTGCAGCCCTAATTTTAGCTTCACTCTGCAGGGTTCATGCCAATATTCACCCACTTGCATTTGCACTTTGGGTAGCACTCATTACACAGTGTGAGCTTCGCACATGTGCTGCTCCTCCTGCAGCGGTGATTTGTGTTCCCACTGCCAAACAGTGGGGTTTGTTTGGGGAAGGGGCTGCTGGGAGGATGCTCACAGCTGTGGATGTGTCCCTGCTGCAGCCTGGTGGAGCAATTGGATGGGAGGAAGGGAAAGAGAGCTCTGTAATTCCCTTCTCTCTTCAATGAAGTGGAGAAATGGCTCTGCATTGCACGTTGTGCACTTTGACTGTGGAAGGACTCCCAGTCCAATTTGTCAAGGCAGAGACTTGACATGAGTCCAAATGTACTTGACAATAGTCTCTCTGCTGTCAAAACCTCTCCTCCTCCTGTGATAAAAACACARCTCCAAGAAACGCTCCTCTCCTTCCTTCCTGTGGCCCTTAAGAAAGACTCCGCATCCCAGAGCTGCTCTGGGGAGGAAGTTTTTTCCTGGATTCAAAGCACTTACCCATTTCCCATTAAAAAGATTTGACAGAGCAGCRTAGTCAAAACAAGATAGCCACAGAGAATTTGGATTTACGCTTTCTTTAATTGGCCCACATAAGATTTTATTTACTGATAGTGTCCAAAGGGAGCTGTCGAAATATTGCAGGAAGAGTGAATGCATCCATTGTGGTAATGTGCTTTTGATAAATGCATTATGGCATAGTTATGAAGTCAGGAAGAAGCCTTAATTACTGTTATGAAGCCATTAGAGTCTAAAGCAGCAATTTGAGCTCTTGTTGCAATTGTGTTTTGTATTTTTTCACTGCAGACTTCACAAAAAAAAGTGCTTGTTTTAGAAGGTAATTTATGCCTTTTATTTCCTTTGCCTTTTTAAAATGGTGCAAAAGTGACTGGGATAGCAGTGAGCTCCATGGATTCACATAAWTTAAAAGATCCCACAAATTTTGTTCAGTACATGTAGGGAGAATTTGTACAGGGAGGTAATGCCATGTGACCTGCTGATTRTTTTCTTCTGTTATCCATATGGCATAAGAAATCACTGAGCTTGATTCTCCCATCATAAGAAAAAAAACAAGAGGGAGAGAGGGCAGGATTCGTCTCCAGGAATCTCATGTAATTCTTCCTCTGGGGTGAGGGAAAGAGAAAGACTGGTCTTGAAAACTTTTTATTAATGAAAATTGCTTTGGGAGATCAGTGWGTGTTATAATAACCTACAAACGGGGTCAACAAATTGTCTGTCCCTGGAAGCCTCTGTTTTCCACATCAGCTGTTCCCAGCTCAGCCAGAGTCTCTCTTGGGTCTCTCCTGACAGCCACCACAAAGCAAATTATTTGGGCTGACTCTTCTACCAAAAATGTGTGCAAAAAAAAGTTACGTTTTCAGATGTTTCTGTTCTTTTTATCTTTTAAGTTATTCAGCAAAAGACTGTTTAATGTTCACTCACCTGTTTTTAGTGCTTTGTAAATGTTCTTTGACTCTCGTGTAGCACATTATTTATAGCAGATGTTAATTTAATGGCAYGAACTCTGTTACCCTTCAGCATACAAGCATCTTAATTTYAAAAACAAAACTGACAAACGGGGTTGTAAATCAAAGGTTAACAGGCATAGCAACACCAAGGCATTGTTTGCTCTGCTGTTAAACTGATACTGAGCTGTTTTCTTAAATGGAATATTTCTTTAGCGACAGGAAGGCTAAGTACAAGTTGTACTGTTATGAGAAAGGAGGAATGAATGTTACTTAGTGTTTTTCCAAAGCTGATTGCTTAAAATAATTGCAGGTGCAACACGGTAGTGCTGATGGTTTTTACAGCAGCTGTGGGAAGCAGCTGTGGTGTCTCTGACCACTCCATGCAGGTTCCAAACTGGCTCTCACTCGCCCTCATTTTGGCCTCTGACTCTTGCCTGTTTCTTGGAAAAGGTTGCCCAGAGAAGCTGTGGCTGCCCCATCCCTTCAAATGCTTGATATCAGGTTGGATGTGGCTGGAACAGCCTGGGACAGTGGAAGTGTCCTGCCCATGGCAGGGGTTGGAATGAGATGAGTGTTAAGGTCCCTTCCATCCCAAATCATTCAGTGATTCTAGAGAGCAGTGAGGCTCCTGGCTCATGAGCTTTGTTTAGAAAGCACCAGTTGAAAGAGTCCTTTCCAAGAACAGGAATATCTCTGGAGTACCAAACCTCCCAGTGCAGGCAGGCTGGTGCCTCCACACCCAGCATTGTGGGGAGTCTTGGATCATAGTGTTCATGGCCACTCTGGGATTCAGACCCTTCACCTACACTCAGAAGATAATGTCAGAGATGTCAAGAATGTCTGCTTGATATGCTGGATCAGTTTTTTACCTGTCCAAAAGTGTGTTTATCTTGCTGTCCAGGGTGGTTTGTGAGATCTCTGCTCTTGGGCTGGTTTTCTGGTTTGATTCAGTTATGAGTCTTTAAAAAAAGACAGCAAAAAACCTCCCAAACTAACCCCCACCAACCCCTCCAGCCCCAACAATTAACTATTCCAAGGCTGTGTGGTTTTCCTCTCCATGTGCTTTCAGCAGAATGAGCTGGGAAGGTGATGATGGTAAATATTGCTGCTTTGTTTCCAAAAGCTGTTGGGTAAGATCTCTCACTGCAGCATCTGAAGTATTACTGGAAATACTCAGAACTGTTACAACAWCATCTCTGGTGTTATTTTCCTTTTCCAAAAGTCTTTCCCTTGCCTTAATTTTGAGTGGAAGACRCTAATTAGAGAGATTCAGGTGTCAGCAAATGTTCAAGGCTCCTGAATCATTCAGCAGAGAGCGAGTGCTGAGACATTCCCCTTCCCTTCAGATGGCAACATCAATTCTCAGAGTGCACTGGTATTGCTGCTATCATCATATCTGTGTATTTTGAAAGGAAAAGTGCCTCCAGTTATGATGTTTGTCCTGATTGACTATTGTCAGAGGTGTTCTGAAATTTGGGTTGACTTCTTGAAGTCTGACACACAGTGTAAAAATTCTCAGTGTGCTACATCTCTGTRCAGTGACAACACTCCAGATTAACCCCAAGTGTTACTACTCCCAAGGAGATAGGCTAAGTGTTTTTGCCTCTCCAGAGTACTCTTCACTGAATAGCTCTACAATTAAAATTGATATACCTTTACCTGCTTAATCTAATACCTATTATTTCTTCTTTGTTTCAAATTTGAGCAGTTTGGGGCAGTTCATGCTTCAGAGATCCAATTTAAATGAATCTGTTCACAGCTGTAAGCTTGTAGATGTTTTAATCAGGTAATGTRAAGCTTTAAAGAACTGCTGGAAGAGTCCAGAGGAATTTAATGAGATGATTCCTCTGTTCTCCAGGCATGGTTCTGTAGGGTTGTCATTGTTCCATTGGTGTCACCATCCTCCAGCACAGCCCTTCCACAAGTGTGCCTGTATTTATTTATTCAGATCATTTGTTTTCAATGTCTAACTTGCAGCCTGGTGCCGTTTGACCATTTTCTGGTTTGTTAAAATGTTCCCCACRAGGTGTCTGGCATTACTGCAGCTGCTGAATCTGCATTTCCACTGACAGGGGCTGCCCAGCTTTGTCTCTGSCTCAGTGAGGGGATTTTAACCAGTTCAGCTCTGTCCCTTGAAGAGTTTCCTGGGAAGTGTTYCACCCCAGCTACACACACACTTTAGTAGATGTTGAAACCAACCATTTGTCTTCAGGCATTTGGGGCAAATGCCACCAGAAAATGGCACAGAGGACACAAAGTAAATTTGCCTTCTAAAATCCTTTTAGCTATTAACTATTACAGATATAATTAGAAACACAGGCAAGGATTATTATCCTATAAATGCCTTTCTAGTCTGTTCTGCTTTTGTAACCTTTTTTTTTCATCTGTCATCCTGCCTTGCTGCGTTGTTTCTCCTTGCAGCCTGGCGTCTCCACCATCATGTCCCATTGCTGCCTCAGWGCTTTGCACTGACTCTGTTTGCTTTTTGCCTCTATTTACGTCAGAGCTGTCGTCGCTTGGCTCTGCACTGATGTTCTCGTGAAGCCACCATCACTCAAACAAATAGGTGGTTCTTATTGCTGCAGGAAAATGAAGAGCTGCTCTGTGYGATCTCTCTCTCCCCAGGCTCCACATCTTCCCCCTTTGCCACTTGGTAGATAAAGATTTTTGGGGTTTTTTGTTTGATTTTTAAAGTGCCTTGGAAAGTTGAAGCTTTGTGTAAATTGGTCCCTGTGGGTGCTGTTGTGGGAGGGCACAATGGATCCCTTGGAGCAGAGTGCAAATCTGTGCTGGAAAACCTCCAGGAGCTGCCTGGACACGGTGGGAAGGAAAGCCACTGCTTTCCTGTAAGAACACATCCCAGTTTGCCCAAACCTCCAAAGGTGATGCCTGTGAATTCTTGAGTAGGCAGGGGATGTGCTTTCAGCTCCTGAAAGTGCTCCTGAGCTCAGATGGCCAAACCCTTCCCTACCTGCATGCTGTGATGTGCTGCAGCACTAGAGAACCTGGGCAAGGAATCATCTGACATGATGTAAGGGTGAAAAAACCATGGTGCTGGCCTGAAAAACCCTGAAAAAGCCACTCAGCTTTTCCTCCCACRGGTGATCACCTCAGGCAGCAGCTCTGTAGTGTGATTTTATATTTGCACTTCTGCATGCCTGAGTCAGTGAGAGCTGAGGGTGCTCAGTGCTCAGGACTGGGATCTGAGGTCCATGGGCAGCRCCTGGTAAAACAAACCAACCTCCCCTAAAATCCGTGCACATCATCTCCCAGACACAGCTGAGATGCTCAGCCCTGCCCAAAGGGAGATCGATGGTGTGTTTGGACTCCCTGTTGCTYTCCGTGGAGGTGAGTGTGTTTATGTTATTTAAGGAGTTGGTACATAATCAGTCTTTAAATTAACTGCCTGCCTGTTGACTTGTCACCCTGTRAATGAAAACACATTGCTTGTAATTTGTTTGACATTATTCTGTCCTGTTGTCAGGCTTCTAATTACATTTAGAACATAACCCAGATGTCTGTCTGTCTCCTGTCTCTTTTTTTTTAATTATTACTATCATCATTATTRTTATTTATCTTTTTTATTGTCAGATATGGAAGGAAGTATTTCTCTGAAGTGATGGAAGTCTGTTTGCTTCTCTCTGTTTACAAATTAGTAGGTGGTTGTAGGCTCATCTCTTAAAACTGTTCCTTTTCAAAGAAGGTATCACTCGACATCCAAAATTGCTGACCCCTTGTGACTTTGGACTGACCTTCTATGTGCTTTAAGGATATTGAAATATGTTTCTCTCCACATTAAAGTGTTGCTCTAGGTACTGCTTTCTCCATACAATCGCATCCCCCACCTTATTTATTTTTAAAGAAGAGATAAATTGCTTTTGCTTTTAGAAGTTAAAATATTAATGTATTTAAGTATAACAGTGAAAGACAGGCAAGGCARAAGGGGTTGCCCTTTCAGAATGTGCACGAGTGAGCAATTTGTATGGGAGCCATTGGATAAGCCTGTCACACTCCTTGCCAACAGTGGCTTTTGATGATTAGCAAAGGAAACTCAGGCTGCTCATTGTGAGGTTTTACTGCTCCAGCTCTATCCTGTAGCTTGAATTTTCCTCGAACCACAAGATTTTAAGCACCAGAACCACAATTTTTCTGTAGAATATTGGATCACCAATGTAACCAAGCCCAGTTTTACAAAAGCATTAAGTCACATCATAATGGGACTTCTGAACAATTTACCTCTGTTCCCACTTGGAGAAAACCATATTGACCACTGCACAAGCTCCATTCCCCTTGTGGTGGTTCTTTTTAAACTGATTTAAGTTTGCAAAGCAACAGGAATTTGTGGTAACTGTTTTTAGGGATTAGAAGCCTGGCTCTTGGTCCCTGCTGTCTTTGGTTTCTTGGTATTATTGATCACCAGCTATCGTAGCTCTGAGCTGTGGAGGATTACTATTATATTTGGACACTGATTTCTTAGGCAAAAGAGTCAAATCCGCCTAGTTGCAGCAGGGGACAGATTTTTCTGTTCTGAAAAAACCTGTTCAAACAGAGTTCATGGTAGGGGAGAAGGTGMAACTGTATGAAAGGCACAGTGGGCTGCCATAAGAGAGAAAAACTGGGAAGAAAGAATAAAAGAAATAAAGCAAGTCTTCAATACAAGTGATACATGTGAGCCTTAGGCACAGAGACTGCAAATTATTATGTGTTCCCTGTCATTAGTACAGATACAGCCCTGATTTTTCCCTCTGCATCCCAGCCAACRGGATCTTAATGAAGGACAAACTATGCAAACAAATTCCCTGAACCTCTTGTGCCTCAGCTTGAGACAAGCAGTGTTCTGTATCGCCTGTGTTGCTTCGTGTCACTGTGATGGTGCTTTTTGATCTACTGCTGTTGTTCCATGGGGTCTGGGCATCTGTCAGTCCTGCCACCTGTGGAGAAGGCTCCTGGCTGTGCTGCCAGAGGTCGTTTGAGTCTGTAAAACTGCAGAGACACAAACTAAACCTTGTTTTTTTTTATGATGGAAGAGCTGCTTCCCCAGAGGGACAGAACTGGTGGGCAGTGTTGAGTTTGGCTGAAATGCTGCTGGAGTTTGCAGTTGGGAGAGAGGCTGGAGAGGGGGATGTTGTCCATTGAAGTTCTTTCTGATCCCTTTTTGCTTTTGTTGGCAGCCAGCAGTTAAAGGGGRAAAAGGCATTTCTGGCTCTGGGTGTCTGGGCCCAAGCCTGGCTGCCACCTCACTTGGCCTCAAACGCCTCTGAARATCTTGGCCCTTATAGGAGCTGACAAACAAGAATGAATTGGTGACTCACCAGCACAATAATATCAGAAGTGCTGGTTTTATTTTGCTGTTCCTGCATGTTCTTCAACCTGTATTTATTTTATACGTTTTTTAGCCTGAAGAGAGGCTCTTGTGTCCATGTACAGCAGAGGATGAAAATGCAGAGTGGGTGCTTTTGGAAGAAAAGTCTCTTTGGCGCAGTGGGATGAGGCAGGTGGATGGCTTGGCTTTCACCAATAGAGGGAGGGTTGGCAAAGCCTGGTTTTAGTTCTAGTGATTGATGGAGTCAAAAAAAGGTTTCTCTAAAGGTCTGGTGTTTGGTTTTCTCTCTTGTTTTTTTCTCCTGAAGCACCAGAAGACAGAGCTGTGTTAACTGC
Organism: Malurus melanocephalus; assembly: GCF_030028575.1. Taxonomy (NCBI): domain Eukaryota; kingdom Metazoa; phylum Chordata; class Aves; order Passeriformes; family Maluridae; genus Malurus; species Malurus melanocephalus. Next base: position 62,124 of record NW_026624454.1, read on the forward strand.
CTACATTKAAGTTCAGGAAAGGTCTGTCCTTGTGTGTTTTCGCAGGTTGGGGCTTAAAGTGGCAAGTTACTTCTTGGATTGAGGGGGAGAAAAATCTGTGGAACAGCAATGAAGCTATGTCAGTTTTGGGGAGGGGGGAATAAAAGATCTTCACAGAAGCGGAAAAATATGCTAATTTATAGCCTAGCTAATGAAGTAAGAAATTGAGAACATATAACGACATGCATTTCTTGAGCTGTCTTGTATTTATTAGTTGCCATAGTTCACTGAGTGTGGTTTCCAACGATGAGAAGTTATCTTAATAAATTAAAAGATTTATTAGCAGGAGCCATGTGTTTTCCAGCCTTCAGCCAGGATCAGCTCTCGAGGATGTGTGAACCCCCTCACATTGCTCTTTGAGCGCAGAGCAAAATGGGCATTGTTCCTGGGTGTGAGCACATTGCACAGCTCCCTCCTCAGCTGTGGGGACTTTCTTCTGTCCCTTGTGACAATGTCTAAACTGTATGGATTATGCATGTGAGTGATTTAGGGTTTTTTGTTCCTGGTTTGACTTTCCTTCTCCTTTTAGCCATACTTTCTTGTTGTTCCACAGTAAGCTTGGATACTAATCATATGGTATTCACCCTCTCCCACTGTGACAATAACAGCTGCTTGATCATTTTGGTAAGAATTTTTCCTTTATAACTACAGCCTTCCAAAAGAAAAAAAAAAAAAAAAAAACCAACCAAAAATACCCCAAATAACCCAAGCTATGAAAAACCCAGTAAGGCTTTGAAGAAATGTCAGTGTCATTTAAATATGCAACACTCATACTCTCAGGCTTTCTCTCCRTACCTGCTGTCTAATTTCCCTTCTCTCAATAGCTCTGACTAATGCTGGGATCGTTCCCTGTTGGAGCTCCACTATTTCTGAATAGAGCAGGTCCTGTCTGTAGGCTCATGAATGCTTGGAGTACGTGGTGAGCTCAGATTGACAATGTGCATAAATAGCAGAGACTYGAAGGACCGAGTTCTCGGAATAACAAAGGGGAAGAGACGACCCTTTTGAATATGTGATGAAGGAAACAGCTTTCCTTTGGTTGCTGCTCCACTGAGGGTGAGGGTGTGTTTCTGTTGCAGGATTTGCCATGTAGAGTCAAGTTCAGCACCCAGAGGTGATCTCCCCATKAATTCTGTTCTTACCAGGGTAATTTTTCCAATTGATGCTGAGGGTACTTGCAACAGAAACGATGATTTATTTTCCTTTATAATCATARWATGGCTTGGGTTGGAAGGAYCTCAAAGATCATCTTGTTCYAWCCCCCGCCATGGGCAGGGTCACCTTCCACTTGACCAGGTTGCTCCAAGCCCTGTCCAGCCTGGCTTTGAACACTTCCAGGGATGGGGCAGCCACAGCTTTTCTGGACAGCCTRTTCAGTGCTCTGAGTGAGTTATCCTGCTGCTGCTGCTGTGCTTTCTCCTCTACAACAGGCTGATTTTGTAGAGTAATCCTGAGTGYGCTCTTTTGCARAAGGCTCRTAGGACTGGCTCYGTCTTTGACACAATTATCTCTAATGCTCTTCCTCCTCTTACTGCAGCCCTCCTGTGTGTGTTCACCAGATGTTCCCATCACACTTCATGTTCCCCTGTATCCCTGAGCTATAAAGGAGAAAACAAGAGTGCTGTTAACCTGTGTAGTGCTCCTCTGGAAATGGAGAGCTGCCTCTCCATCCTCAACAGGAGGAGAGAGCAAAGCTGCACCTACATGGTTTCCTGACAAAGGCTTTGAGTGCTTTCCAGCTCTTCAGTGGAAGAAAAATCCTAGTAGCACAATGCTGTTGCTTATTTAATTACTGTTACTACCTAGTGCGTTTAGGGCAGCATTTTAAGTGTAACTGGCATAAGGGATTTGCTAAACTCATTACTTGTTCTGCGTGTAACAAATTCTGTGTCTCCCTGGCCTTTCTTGGGGAAAATAATCCACTTAAAACATCTTGAAAGAAGGGGTGGAGAGAGCCTGCTGAGGCCAGGGCAGTTCTAAGTATGTGGTGGTGATGTCGATGCTCATTTTCTGCTGAGTGTCTGGAACTACTGTTAGCATAAAAGATTTGATACACTGGTTTCAGTGCAGAATAAGCATAGAAGTGCCCTTAGCTGTGTTTCCAGGAGGCAGCTGACACACAGACCTTATCTCTGTAGCATTTCAGCAATGATAAGGCATCTGTAGCTCTTTCCATGACACAGTTTAGTAAATCCAGCAGCAGCCCTTTGCCTTTCTGACTCGCAGAGATGATGTGGAGCTGCTTTTTGACTTTGTTGCACAGATTGGTGTGTAATGAATACTGTAAATTCGGCTCATTTTAACACTGTAAATTCATCTGTTAAGTGTGAGCTCTGATTTCAGTCTTGCTGGCCTCTGGTTTAGTTTCCTTGGCCATCCTTGCACAAGGATGTGCTTCATTGGCCAGCACAGGGGTAATACCTGGCACCTTCTGGTTGTCTCTTTGCACATCTCTTGTACAGGCAGTGGGAGAAACGTGCTCCTGGTGTGCACAGGGACATGGTGCTGCCAAGGGAATTCAAACCTGATTGGGAGCAGTGGTATCTCAGCTTATCCTGGGCAGGTGGGGSTGTTCTCATGCGTGTGCTGATCACACTGCAGTAAAGATCAGTATCTCTGCATGATGTTTCTGGGATTGTCACGAACTGGTGCAGCTCCATTATTAATGTTGACCTTTTCCCTGCCCGATGAGACATCCATCTGCAGCATCCACTGCAGAGGCTCAGGAGAGCAGCATCCTGATACCTGCTGTCAAAAACTGTCCCTTTTCCCTTCGTTGTGAAGTGTCTCTTGTGATGTTTTCCACATGGCAGCCCCAAGTATGTAAAGACGTGTGTGTTTTCTGTGAACACAGCTGYTGCTCTTGACCCATCTGCCAGGAATTCTGCTCTTCAGACACAGCTTGCTTCCTCCTGGTGTCTGTCTCCCTGTTCCATCAGAAACAAACATTTTATCACAGCTTTGCTTAATGCAAAAGAATAACACACTCTCCTTTTAAGGGCATGGTTCAGAGCATGAATGAATCCAAGGATGGGCTGAATCTTCTGTCAAATGGGTGTTTTAGTTTGGACAGCTGTATGGACAAAAACTCTTCTTCCACTGCATAAAAATTCTCTAAGCAAGTATGTCTAGGCAGTGCCAAACCTGGTTACTGTATGGTGAAGCTTCTTGAGGGTCTCTGTCCTTCCTGCTCAAAAGAAAACCAAGTCCRTGCTTCATCTTTAATTGGGTATTGCTCTGCTAAATGAGCTTTCTCAGCAGCACAACCAGTATTGGTACAGGAGAAAAAACAGCAATTTGTTTTACTATTATAAAGAGGGAGGAAAGAAAATGTTAAAAACCCCTCAAACACAAAACAAACTTAAGAGCAAGCTGCTTTTAAAACACCTGCCTCTCACCTCTGCTAAAAGGGACACAKAACTGAATTACAGAGGGCCTGGATCATGCAGTCGGGAGCCTTTCCACATCAGGGTCATCCTGCTGCCAAGGGCTCAYGAGATGTCCTCTAATCCCGTTAGAAGTGCTCTTCCAGGAACCACATCATTGTAGAGCTGGAAATTCTGGAAACTGGGTGGA
>NW_026624455.1:0-2729 GCF_030028575.1 Malurus melanocephalus
CAACACCAAGGTGCAGCTGCCCCAGAGTATCCTGCCCTCTCCATGTCCCAGCAGTGGGACTTCTGCCTTCATGTCACCCTGTAACGTGTCACAACTGTCCCCAGCAGCTCCTGTGGGGACCTGGCACAGGGTGCCCAGAGAAGCTGTGGCTGCCCCTGGATCCCTGGAGGTGTCCCAGGCCAGGCTGGACAGGGCTGGGAGCAGCCTGGGACAGTGGGAGGTGTCCCTGCCTGTGGCAGGGAGATGGAACAGGATGATCATTAAAGTCCCTTCCCAGCCAAACCATCCTGGGGCTGTGTGACCTTGGGCCATGGAGCTGCAGGAAAAGGACAGAGAGGGACATTTCCTGGTTGGAATAACGGGGCTGGTGACCTGCTCTACCACAAGGACTCATCCAGACACACTGGGACACTCTGAGGGAGAGCAAACAGCACCTGAGTGGAGCAGCCACCGGCCCCCTCACCTGCTCCACCTGCCCTCCTCCGGCACTGCAGGGGTTAAGACGAGTCCATTACTGTTTGCTTGTCACTTTGTCGCTGATCTAATGACCATCGATAATAGCTGAATAAGAATTGATGGAGAGATGGATTTAATTAACCCCGGTGTCAGCAACTCGCGTCGCTGTCTGTTTGCGTTAATGGAGCAGCTCAGGAAAAAAACTCTCCTGAGCTTTGCGAGGCTCAGCCTGCGGCAAGCCAAACGCTCCTTATTCATCAGCTGCACCCTCCAGGAGAGCCAGGCAGTGCCACAATTGCTTCCTCCTGGCCCCAAAACGATAAAATCATCRCCTGCTCCGGCGCACTCAGAGTCCCAGCTCTGCCTGCCACCCCATCCTCACTCCCTGGGCAGCATGGCCAAGGTCTTGGCAGGGTGGGTGGGCTGATTTTAGGAGGCTGCGAGGGCTGGGAGTGCTGATTTTGGGAAGCTGGAGGTCTTTATTTAGCAGGGGGGGTTGACAAAACACCAGCACAAAGGCAGCAACCACTCTGTGCTCCCTGACAGTGCAGGCACGGGAGCGGGGATGAAGGCAGAGAGGTTTTCCCAGCCAGCCAGACATCCTCTGGCATCCTCCACATTCCCTGGGGGTCTCCTACAGCCTCCTCATCCCAAAATCCAGGTGTTGTGTGCACTCCACTGGCATTTGTCCTCTCCTTGGGAGCAGCTCCAGGTGAGCAGGCACTAAGCACAGCTCAGAGCCGAGCTGTGAACTCAGCCCAGGCTATCCCAGTCCCACTAAAAAAGGCAGTCCTGCCCACTCCTTGATTGCAGCTGGTAATTAGTGTCTGCCTGACACATTACCTGACCCCTCTCCAGCTCCTGACCCCTCTCCAGCTCCTGAGCCCTCTCCAGCTCCTGACCCCTCTCCAGCTGACCTTCAGGGGTGGCAGGAACAGCTCACAGTGCTCCTCATCCTCCTGCCCATGGTTTACCAGGAGGATCACGATTGAAWACCAGCCTGGAGGAAGGCTGGGTGCACAGCCTTCCTCCCCTATGGGCACCCATTCCCAGCAGGGAATTTCCTGGCGGATGGGGAGCGGTGGCAGCAGCACTCAGTTCACCCAGCTCCAGCAGCAATCTGAGAGAGCACCCCAGAGCAGCCCCTGCTCGGGTGTTATCCATTTGGGAGAACTCTCAAAACAGGCTTGGCGGGGCTTGTCTGACACCCTCCGGGATTCCTTCACACTTCCCTTCCTCTCATTCTCGGCTGTGATTGATTTTCGTGTCCCAACACGTGTCCAGCCTTGACCCAGGCGATCCCATCCGCGATGATGCCGGTGCCATCCCCGCAATCCTCGGGGCTCCGCGGCCACGGATCCCCCGTGCTGGGCATGACAGAGCCAGGCAGGGCTGTCTGAAAGAATCAGCTTCCCAGGGCAACGTCCGGACAGGCTAAAAATATTCCTGTCTCGCTGTCTCTGCTTCCAGGTGGGATGGGACGCGGATCCTCCGCGCCACCGGGGCGCTGAAAACACCGGGTGTTGGCAAATTTATTTATTTSCTGCCGGGAAACAACGAGGTCAGCCCTCGGCCCCGGCGGCTCCGAGACAGCGAATGTCTCGGGTGGATTCCCGTGGAAAAAGCGAGGCAGAGGGTGTCAGCAGAGATTAGAGCTTTGCTCCTGCCCCACCGCAGTTTCAGGACAGAGATAACATCACCAGCCCGCAGAAAGGTGAGGGATYTAATCCAGCAAATTTCCATGACCATGGACCAAGCAGATCTTGGAGCATTTTGGGTGTGAGCCATGCAATGGGACATATGGATCGCTCCTTCCCTCGTCCCAAGATCTTTCTTTTCCCAGCAGGGAAGAGCAGTAGCTAAAATAAGCAAAGCTGGCAGGGGAATGCAGAGCTCATCCCGGCCTCCTCAGCACAGTCCCCGAAGCAGTAAAATCCATCCTGCTGCAGCAGGAATTGGGGAGCCTGGGAAGAATCCCAAAAGCAAGCATCATCCCGAGTCCTCCTAGCCTGGCAGGGCTCYCAGCTGCTGAGCTGAAGGTGAGCTGGAGATTTCCTCCCCTCAAAAAAAAACCCTCGGAGGATTCCACATTTTCCTCTTTTAGCTTCATTTTCCCAACAGAACATCAGTGACTGCCCACAGCTCCACTCCATGCCCAGGAAAAGATGKGACAAGCAAGGTCTGTCCCTCTCTGGAACAGCCCCAACCTTTTGAAGGATGCTGGTTTAGAGAGAAACAGACTCCCTGTTTTGCTCATCCCCATCCCAGACATC
>NW_026624455.1:3000-4182 GCF_030028575.1 Malurus melanocephalus
GCTGGGGACATCCTCTGATGAGTGACACACTGCTCCCCACGGCTCAGCCCCGACCCCTCCTGTGTTTCACCTGCCAGGGGGACATTCCAGGCAGGATGGCTTTGGGGAGGTCACAGCTGGAGGGTCTCCAGCCACACATCCCAGAGCGTTTCTATCTGTGATGCTGCATTTCCTGCTCTTCTTCCTGCCTCAGGCCTTGGGAATCGCAGAATCACATGGAATCACAGCTTTGGGGTGAAAGGAGCTTGAAGATCAACTTGTTCCCATGGCAGGGACACTTCCCACTATCCCAGGTTGCTCCAAGCCCCATCCAACCCGGCCTTGAACACACCCAAGGATGGGGGAGCCACAGCTTCTCTGGGAATTCAATTCCAGCTCCTCACCACCCTCACAGGGAAGAACTTCTTCCTAAAATCCCCTCTAACCCTGGCCCCTGTCCATGTGAACCATCCTGTCACTCTATGTCATTGTTTGAAGCCCTCTCCAGCTCTTTTTGATGCTGTTTTCACCCTCACACACAGAAATGGGGCTCGAGGTCTCTGTCTGCACCCACATCCTCGAGCTGGGTRAAGGGGAGAAGCCTAGGAGGGTGGCAGCTGGTGGAATTCGGGCTCAGGAGATGAAAACAAGAGCCCCTCCAGAGTTTTGGAAGTCTCTGGGGGCTGGGGGTGCCTGATTTGGAATGGAGTTTGTGTTTGTGCAGCAGGTGGGTGTTGCTGAARAGTCTCTAATATCCATCACCACCTCTGCTCCTTGGCTAAAATTTACATTTTMTGGATTCCCATTTAAAGAACTTGCACCTTGGAGATTTAAAATGCTCCTTCCCAGCCTGAGCTGTGCAGCTCCTGGAGCAGTGATTCTTATTCAGACTTTTCCCCTCCAGTGTGGAAAATATCCATTCTGGGGGTGGTTCCTAGCACCAGGAGAGGCTGAGGGAGCTGAGAAAGGGAGAAAAAGAGGCTCAGGGGGGACCTTCTCAGTGTCTCCATGTCCCCCTGACAGGAGGGGGCAGCCAGGTGGGGTTGGGCTCTGCTTCCAGGTGAAAAACGAGAGGAAGCAGCCTCAAGCTGTGCCAGGGGAGGTTTAGATGGGATACTGGGAAAAAATTCTGCATGGAAAGGGTCGTCAAGCACTAGCACAGGCTGCCCAAGGAGAGCTGGACTCCCCATCAGGTAAAAGCCA
>NW_026624455.1:5002-10930 GCF_030028575.1 Malurus melanocephalus
TCCCCTTTTTGGGAGCTCATCCTTTCCCCTTTGCCACCACCCCATAAACAAACCCAAGCAGGTGCTCGTGTTTTCCTGAAGCGAGGATGCCAAACCCTCCTCTTGCAAAAAAACCCCAAAAAAACACAAAGAAAAACCCGAACAGACAGAAGAAAAAAAAAAAAAAAAAAGATCAGGCTGATACCTTTCCACTCCTGTCACTGCTCAGTTGCTCCACAACTTCCATCAGCTCCATATTTTCCCAAAAACTGCCTGTCTTGCTGCTTTTTTCCTGGTGTTTCCAGTGTATTTTCATGGTGGGATTCCTGGTTAAATCAGAGTAAAAGAAACAAGAGAATAGGTAATGAGAGGAATCACTTAGACCCTGGAGGTAAAACCTGAACAACAACAACAACAAAGAAAACCCCAAACCCAAAAAACCAACTTTGGATTAAAGATTTGGTCCATGTGACTAGAGGCGCTCCCTGCTTGCTGACCAAACACAAATCTGAGATGCAAAGCTGGAAAGTTTGAGTGATTKAACTCTGCTCCCACCCACCTCMCAGGACATAAACCTCTGGTGTTTGKGGATTGATTTTCCAAACRGGGCAAAGGGAAGGGACGGCAGAAACGCCACTTCCCAGGCGAGTTCAGCCCCAGAGTGACTCATCCATCCCCTACAGAAACCTAAAAATGGGATTTTTTGGGGGAGATGAGGCACTTAGAGAGGTAAGGAGTTGTGCTGAAACAGGATTGTCCCCAACAGCTGGGCAGGAGGGGAAAATGGTGCCCAAAATGGGACTTTTGGGGCAGACAGCTCCTTCTAGCAATCCTGAGCTCGTTCAGCCGTGAGGGATTCTCAACACTGCCAGGCACAGGGGTTCTGCCAGGAAAACAGAATTAAAGATGGCAAAGCCAATGCAAGGCTGGGRAATGGGAAGGAGAAAGCAGGGTCTGGAAGGAGAAGGGTTTGTAACCTTTAGGGTATGGGTTGYTCCCATTCCTGGATTTGGGATAGGAGGAAAGCTGCTCCCCTCCTCCCTCAGACAGCCAAATTCTGTTCTCTCTCCACTGCTGTCCTTCCAGAGGAACTCTGCCATATTYCTGAATAGGAAATGGGATGATATTTGCTGGGGGGACCTCAGAGGGAGGCTCTGCCATACAGCATTCCCATTATCCACAGGTGCTGTTTACCTTCCTTTGGACTCCTCATTTCCCTGTCCCCACCAGGTGAGCACCCAAATGTCACCTCCCCACGGCTGTAATGACACACTGCTCCTTCCTCTCCTCYTCAAAATCCACCTCAAACTTGGTTTTTGCTCCAAATCAGCCACRTGAAGCTGGATATTGCCATGGCAACAGTTTGTCCTCCTGCTCCCCTCTCCAACCYCTTCCCCRGGATGAAGAAAGGGGRAAAAAATTAAAAATAAGCGATTTTAATAACRTCACAAGAAGCAGACGGGGATCTAAAAATCCATTAAGAGCTGGAGTGGTCCTTGCAGTGGGAAGTGCTCCACTCCTTCCCTTTCTGCTGCTCTCTCCCCAACCCCCTGAAAGGTAACCTTTAAAACACACTCAGCAGCAACATGGTACTTAAACCTCTGGCATTTACCTTCATTTCACTCTGCCTTTTCTTTCCTTCCAGGGAAGGAGGGCTTTTATAAGAGAACAAGTTGGGGTTTTTTGGGGTTTTTTTTTCCCTTTTTCCTCGGTTTGATTATTTTCACCTCCTGTACAGGTGGTTTCTTTTTCCCCTCTTGTTTTGCTGYCACCATCACACAATCCCATGGGTGAAGAAGGAGCCAGCCTAGCACCCAAATTCCCCAGAGACACCCCAAATTAATGCTTTTAAAGCAGGATAAAGGTGAGATGGGTGATGCTGGAGARGGAATAATGGCTTGAGGTGGGTGGTGGGAAGGTTTTGATTCTCAGTCTTTTGTGGGACTGTTCCTTTTTACATGCACACATCCCCCAAATTCCCCTAGAGAAGAAAAACCTCCACACTCTCCTAAATATTCCTCTCCTCCAACATCTCTGCCCATGAAGTAACCTTTCCTTGGTGCCTGCCAAACACCCCTCTTCAATTCTCACAGAAATGCTGCTTCTGCTGCTCCTCTCATCCATCTGCACCACAGAACCGGGAGTTTGGATGGAATTTTGAGCCACTCACACCCCTTTGCCCCACAATCAGGGCCTTGCTTCAGCCTCCCTATGACAATCTCCTGCTTTTTGGCCCTTTCAGACCATCTCAGAGCCAGACCCAGGCAGGCATGGGGCAACAAATTCTTTTTTATGGCTTCATTCCATTCCTGTGAATCCTGGTGAGGAGTTTTTTGCCTCTTGCTGATGGGTATCCACACACCAGACACACCAGATCTGTGATATTATCACAGGTTGGTCACTAAATTCACTTTCCTTGCTGCAGGAGCATCTTATTATGAAACAAAATCTTGTTTTTTCCAGGCTGGGAGAGARCTTGAAAGTGTGACCTAATTGTGCTCAGACACCCGTGGGCAAAGGAAGAGTCCAGGACACATTAATAAAAGGGAAGTGGCCAATTTTTGCAAAGCCATTCATTAATTTCAAGTGTGACCCAGAACAGGGACATGAATTATTAYTCTTTCCCAACCCAGCAGCACCCCTGACCCCAGGCTGAATCCGTGCCATGTCTGGCACAGCAGGAATCCTGAGCAGTCCAAATTCCCCCAGGGGCACCCCAAAAACCTGGGAGTGATGGGGGAAGGTCATCCCCCTGCTCAAGCTTCCCACATCCCTTCTTCATCCTGGTATTCTTTTTTTTTTTTTTTCTTTTTTTTGTCTTCTACATTTTCTGAGAATAATATTTCACACTCTTTTTACATCACAATTTTTTCCTGAGCTGGCAGCAGCCTAGTGGTGCAAACAGGAATTATCAGTGATGCTTCCTCCTGTCCTGCCAACATCCTCATGGAGCCACCCCAAAAATCTCTGTCTCCTGGGGATCACCATCAAGAATAAAATCTCAACTCATATTGAACAGTCACTCACTGATTTCAGTGTAAACTGGGCCTGAAGAAGGAGCCAAACATTTGGGTCAATAAGCAGAGCTTGGTTCTTTTAGTGGAACTTTTTAGTGGTTTTGYTGTTTTGGGGTTTTTTATTTAAGKGGAGCGRTACTCCAGGCTGGTARAGACAAAYCCTTCACCTCTTTATGGCTCTGGACCAAAATAAGTCATCACAAAATAATCTGTGCATCAGCCTCTGACCAGCTCCRGGTACCAGCTGTTTTCCAGACTGCCTCTCTCCCTGGCTCAGCCCCAAACTTTTTATGGCAAACAATCGGAACAAGAAATGGCCAGAAAGGCAGCAAAGCTTTTGCAACAGACTAAAATACCCAGAAACAGGAAAAAAACCCACATTTTGGGCTTGAACCAAACAAGATGCCCTGGGCAGGGACACCTCCCACTGTCCCAGGCTGCTCCCAGCCCCAATGTCCAGCCTGGCCTTGGGCACTGCCAGGGATCCAGGGGCAGCCACAGCTTCTCTGGGCACCCTGTGCCAGATTTCACATTTTCCCCCTGTTCATTTTTTCCCATTCCCCAAGCAGAGAACAGGATTTCAGTCAGATCCAATCAGAACATCTGACCCTCTGGATGAGGAGAGGGTTTTCTTTAAAGAAAAACAACAAGTGCAAAGGTACGAAATTACCTGAGGATTTTGCCCGAGCGTGATGGGATGGGGCTCTGAAAAAAAGAGATAACGACAGAAAAACTTTGACTCCTCCAAGATTAATCTTTGCAGAGATTAAATTGAAGCCTTCAGGTCTGAGCCCATCGATTGCATTTCACTTCCACGACAGTTTTGTGGAAGTACAAATTACACAGGACGTGGAAGGGAACATTTTTTAAGCCATCCAGGATTTGGCTCATTTCTTGGCAAGGATCTCCTCAGAGCCAGCCACAACTGCAATCCCAGTGCCAGGATGCTTGGACCTACAGGATCTTTAGGGTGCCTTCCATCCCAAATCAGTGATCCTATGAATTCCATCCCAGGGAAAAGGCAGAAGTAGCACCACAGCACCTATCCCACCCTTTCCCTGCTAAGAAAATGGATTTAAGGGCCAGGGTGCTCCTTCTCTCACAGGAGGSTGTTATTCCCATTATATCACAGCCTTTCTAACCCTTCCATTGGAGAAGGAGGCAATCAAATGGTACCAACTATGATTTAATAAACAAAAAAAAAGACTTTTTAACAGCTTAAACCACTGATTAGGCACAACCCATCCACTTTTGCCTTGTCCCTGGAGGCCAAGAATTAGTACAATAAATATTGTACAGCGGAGTACAGTACAGCGGAGAAACACGAGCTCTGCAGGAACTGATGGTGCCAGAGCTGAAGAGATTTTTGGGATGAGCAGAATGGAAGGGATGTCCCTGCCTGGCTCAGGCCCAGGGGGTGGGGGTTGTGGGGGTTTCAGAGCTCAGCTTTCTTCTCTCATTTCCATTGTATTTGTCCAGGATGGCTGGGAAGCAGAGGAGATGATGGGATAAGGGAGCCTTCAGTTGATTCCACTCTAAACCCAATTTCATTTCCTTTCTAATTAGAGCAGCAGGAATGTTTTAACAACTGATTATCTCTCCTGGGCAGTTGTGTGGATTCTCCTTGACCACTCTGTCAGCTTTTCCAAGCAAAGCTCTGCCTTGATTGTAACACAAATAAAACGGGAGCGAGGCGGAGCACGAGCGCTTCTGAGAATGYTCTGCCAGGAATTGGGAGCAAGGTTTCCTTTTTCATTTCTCAGGGTGAAAAATGGAAGGTGCTCACCACAGGAAACTGGAAACTCTTGGAAGCAGAGCAGACACCTTGGCAGATTATTATTAGTATTATTAAAGATAATCTGTWAAAAACCTCTCAGTGACAGACACTCACCCCTCACAGATGTTTTAGAGCTGCTCAATCTCCTACCTGTGCATCTCACAGCACCCAGGAGAGCTGCCAAGCACCCAGCCCCAACACCTTCCATCCATCAGMAGCCTCCCCAAGCCTCCTCCAGAGCAGGGCTGGGGCACAGGGGAGGGAATCACTGAATCCTCTGCAGGTGGCTGTGGTTACCCCTGAAAKGTGGGGATGGAGCATCACAGGTGCCTTTCTTTGGTGCTTTCCCCAAAATTCCCCTGCCTTGCTGCACCTGCTCATTCCCCCAGAGCAGCGAATCCCACCAGACTTAAAAGCTGTCATTCCTTGCCCCCAAATCCCATTTTTTTGCTGCTTTTGTCCTGCTCCTCCAGCTGGATGYCAGTGCTTTCCTACCAGAAAGGGGCTCCAGGGAAGGGGCAATGGGCTGATGCTGGAAAAGGGGTGCCCACCCCACCCCCCCAAAACCTCTGCCTTGGATGGGGGGCTTGGAAAGGGCTGAGATCCCCTGGGAAATCTCCCCTGCTTCCCAGAGTCTCGTTACAAAACCTGTTTTCCCCCAAAGCCTGGTATTGTTGTCAGATTATCAATTAATATTAGCATTAGTATTATTTTCTGAAATAAACTTGTTTGGGAAAACACCCTCAGAGTGCAGAGCTGAGTTTCCAATCCCCTGCCCATCCTCAGGCTGCCCCCACTGCCAGCAATGGGAAAAAGTCCCTTTTTCCACCCTTTTTCCAGGCTGGAGCCAATTCCCAGATGTGAGATGGGGTTGGTTTTCCCTTTTCCATGACCTCACCCCCGTTTCTCTCAGCTCTGCCTCTCCCCTCGCCCCAGGACACACTCCCAGTGGGTGCATTTCTTCAGGAAAAGGGTTTTTGGYAAAGAAAAGGGGATGTGCCACTATTGCAGATGCTTCACATTGCCAGGATAAGCTTTAAATATTCCCATCCTCTTCCCTGTGCTACAATCACTGGATTCCAGACAAAATCCAATCCATAGACTGGCATGCACCCATCCCACAATAAACATGAGGGAAGAGCAGGAAAAGGAAAA
>NW_026624455.1:11050-26052 GCF_030028575.1 Malurus melanocephalus
AAACATTTTTGGGGTCATCTCCGTGGCATTTTCCTGGCTCCAAATGGGATGAGGCAGCTTGGAGTTAATAAGTCCGAGAGGAACACTTACAAAGTAAGATGTTGTCACGAYGTGTTGTTAAAATAGCAGGTGAGCCGGCCCTTTTGGAGAGCTTAATGGCCACACAGTTAAAAATATCCACACTCCATTTCCCCCGACAGATCGTAAATTTGAGGCAAATATGGATTTTCCTGCCTGGGTGCTGCACTGACTCTGTGTCCCTGGGATCTGCTCAAACCCCTCCTGTCTCCCCTCTCCCTGTGCCACTGTGTTTTTGGGATGGAGCTGCAGGGATGGGGCCGTGCCAAGGTSATTTTTCTGGAATCACCACTGCCCTGCTGTCAGATGCTCCTTCTTGTCCAGCCTCTCTCCTTCCCTGCGCTCAAACTCCAGATGTCTTCATGATGTCTTACTGTTTCTCTATTCATCCTGTTGCTCGGAGATGGGAAAGCCCAGGCACGTTCAAAAGGCATTTTTGCAGGAAAAAAAAATAAAAAAAAACAAAACCAGATTGCAAAATTATCTTAAATCACCACGTTCTCTCAGAAGCTTTAACCAAGCACATGAGCTTTACAGCCACATTTTCCTCAGGAAGGGGGCAGCCTCCAGAATTGTGTCTGTGGTGAGGAAATGGGAAGGGTCCCATCAACAAAACATTGATGAGGAGAAAGTTGTRTCACARCTCCTTGYTCCAYRTTTGCATTCATTCCTACAACTTTTTCTTTTCAAACTGCTCCTACCCAGGTTGATATTTTATTTTTTTACTTTGCCTTGTTTGCAAGAACTTCACTCCCAGCATGGAATTTTCTGACTGACAAGCAAAATTTAGTCAGCAGACCTTCTATTGTTCCCAATTTTGGGAGCTGTGCAGGATGAAGGGCTGGAGAAAGGGAAACACACAACCTGACAGCAGCAAACCAAACCCAAGCTGAATTACGAGCTGCAATTTATAAACAATTCCATGCAGGGGGTTTCAAGGGTATTTATTGCCATCTGACTGCGAGCAGCYCAAAAATCAATTTGGCAAATGTGGAGGGAGAGGGCGGAATTATGAGCGTGTTTGTTGTGAGCGCTGTGGCTCATCCTCTCCCTGGTGAAGAGCTGTGAATCCATTCCAAAAAGATGGGATTCACCCCAGGGTGCTGAAAAGAAAGGGATGGACCAGAGGGGAGGGATGACAAAGATGAGGTGATGCACAGAGGGAGATGGAAAAGCCTTGGGACASGCGTGGGGACACGAGGAGGGCACTTGTTGAGCCATGGGAATGAAGCAGAACAAATGTGTGGACACATCCAGGGAAGTGGATGGGTTTAAGGATGTGGCAGAAACTCCAGGAATATCCAAGCTGGTGCCTCACATGCTGTCCCCCTGCGCTGGGCACTGCTGAGACACCTCAAACCCTCGGCTCAGTTCTGAGAAGAACAGAGAGGGGCTGGAGCGTGTCCAGGGGAGGGAACTGAGCTGGGGAAGGCTCTGGAACAACAGGAAAAACTGAGAGGGGCTCAGTCTGGAGAAAAGGAGACTCAGGTGGGGCCTTCTTGCTCTGTACAACTCCCTGGGTACAGCCAGGTCAGAATCAGGCTCTGCTCTTTCCCAGCCATAACAATTCTGTAATTCCATGACCCTCAGCCAGCGGATAAAGAAAAACGTGGTGGTTCTGACCCCCAGAATGCTGCACCTGCTGCACCAAACCTCAACTGCCTGAACACCTGAGTGGCTTTAATCCTGTGCTTTTCCATGCTGGGACTGATCTGGAAAAAGCTTGGCTTTCTCCTGCCTGACCGAGAGCAGCTCAGTGCCAGAATGCAGGGAGGAAAGGGGCAGAATTCCATTTACACACAGGGAAGGGATGGGAGGAGACACCCATGCCAATCCTCACACCTCACTCACCGGGCTGGGAGCCRCCAGTTTTTGGGAAAGCTCTCCAAAGACACGGGAAAGGTGGTGGCTGCCACGGCTGGGTGGAAAATGGGGGCATCTGCTCCCAAAGATTGGATGATACCAGCTTTTCCATTTTGGTGATCCACAACCATCTGGTGCACTTCGAGCCAGAGGGTTCCTTCTCCCCCAGTTTAAGAAAAAGGGATGGAAAAGGATGAGATTAGATGAGAAGCATGGAGGAGTTTTACATCTCTTTAATGATGACCTTTTTCCATTTTTTTTTTCTTTCTGCAGCACTGGGAAGAAAACTTAAAATTCTATTTTAAAAGAGAAACTGGGTTTCTCATATGTTCCCATGATTCCTGATGCTGGCACTTTAAATTAATTACTGCAAAGAAGGCACCACGAAAATAGCGACACCAGAACAGAATATCCTCTGGGTAAATGTTGCAAATGCCTCCTGATGCGTTTGTGGGTTTTTTTTTTTTTTAATAAAATTATTCTTTTCCTTGGCACCTTTCCTCTGGAAATGCAAATCAGCTCACTAAGGAGAATTTCCCAGGCCGTGGCTGAGGTTGGTCAGATYGAAGCAGTGAGCTCCCAGGTAATCATTTCTGTGTGAACTCAACGCCAGGAGATGAAATCTGAGCCACCTTCTCTTCGAAATGCCCCAAAATCCAACAATCCCAYGTGTCTGCTTCCTCCAGGACTCATCCCAGACGTTGGGGAAGGGAAGRAAACACCCCCTGGACCTTGTGACCGATCTSCACYGCTCACCTGTGGAGCAGAACAAGCYCAAGAACAGATTYTGAASYRGGGAATGATTTCCAATATCTGCTTTACCACRGGGCACAGCAGGTCCAGGAGCGGCTCTGCAGAGGTGAGAGGAGCTCTGTGCACTCAGCGAGTTCTCTGCATGGAATTTTGTGCCAGGCTCTGCTCCCAGCAGGGTTTGGTGGTGCAGTTTGACCTGAAGCCATGCTGGACTCGGCAGGATTTGTCCTTTTCTTCCTGGGGTGAACGGAGAGCAGAAATACCTGGATGGCCTTGCCCAGGGTGGAGGTGTTTTGGCAGAACTTGAGGATGCTGTTGGAAAGGGATAACAGATTCTTCACAGAGTAACTGAGGCTGGAAAAGCCCTCCAAGATCCTCACACCCAACCATTCCCCCAGCACTGCCAAACCCAGCACAAACCCGTGGCTTCACACCTACACACCATTCACATTTCTCCAGGGATGGTGAAATTCCATGGAATTTGCTTCGCATGGAGCAGAGAATCCTGGAGTGAGAGATCTCTTCCTACAGAGTGCCACCGATGCCAAGAGGCTGCCTGAGCTCCAGGAAAGATGGSTAAGACCACAGGTAAGGCTTCCCAAAGACTGGGAGGAGATTTTGGTGCCAGGTGTCCCCAAGGAAATGCCAGAATTGAGCTGAGATAAGAATCAACTTCTCCTGCTCTGCCAAGGAACACTGAGCAGCAACAAACAGGGTTTCAGGGAAGAGAAGACCCGAAATTTTATCTCTCATCCAAACTCAGGGCAGGGGAGGATCGCTCAAATCCAAATTTGGCTCCCAGAAAATACACCTGTCTCTCAGGATGAATATCCCCATCCCTGCCTGCTCCTGCAACTACCCACAGCATTGAAACAATTTCCTTGGCTTTGGGGCTGGAATTAACTGWTTTACAGGAATTGTCACTCACCACTAGCTCCAAACCACCTGGAAGCTGGGTGAGAAGCTGGCYTTCCCAGCTCCAGATCTCTCCACTTGCTTTAACCTTTCCTCCCCACCATCCTCAGGAGGGATAACTTTTGGAGGGTTTTTTTTTGCACCCAGACCATTTCTCTCCCTGCTTTGTCCACCTCGGTGCTCACACGTCCAGCTTTACTCAGTTTAGGATTCACAGCTCCCCTTTGCTCTCCCTGTGCTTTCCCTTGTCCCTCCAGAGCAGCTCCAGCTCTGCACCAGGGAGAGAAAAATGTGCCTTGCATGAGCTGTGACAGCTGATGACCGATGACATTTATCTTCCCCGCCRAGGAGGACGGCAGAAGTCACTTCTGGCTGGTTTCACCTGGCCTGCCAGGTTTCTCAGGGCTGCCTTTAGCCTGGGGGTGACACATTTTCACAGGCCACTGCAGTGATGTCCAGCCAAGGCTTCAACCAGGGGCTCCCCAAAAATTTGGCTCCACACCTTTTCCTCCCCCCCTTAAATGCACAAACATGACCTGGAAGTGCTCGGTGAGGGTACAGGCTGCTTTTTYCACTTAAACCAGTTCCCATTTAACAAAGAAACCCTGTCCAGGCCAATTTCTTTAATCTGCCCCTTCCTGGAAGATGTGACAGCACCTAGTTGGGAAGATGGATGGCACACACAGCATCCCTGGCACGGGGCTGGAATGAGAGGSAAGGAAAGCAGGGCTCAGGGACAGAACAAGATGGTCCTTAAGGTCCCTTTTAACCCAAACCAGGCTGTGATCCTATCAAAGGATAGAAGGAAATTGGACCCTTTCAGGTTTTGGCTCATCCCCCCACCTCGTGCCTCTCTGCAAACTTCACCACCTCTGCCCTGCACATTTCACATCCTGGGGAAGGAGGGATTTGTGTGGGCTCRCAGAGGGATGCAGGGAGGAAAATCTGCTGGGTGTTMCCAGGCAGAGAAATCACATCAGRCTCCAGGATTCCCTGGAGAGGAAAACAGTTGGAGGTCAGGACAGTGCTTGTGGTAAGCACAGACACGCTCCTCAGCTGAACCAGAAAACGTTTCCTCGTGTCCATACAGGCTTTCCCTGCTGCCAAGTGCTGAGGCATTGGAAATCAGCTTTTTTCGGGGGTGCTTTGTCACTACAAACCCCTCCAGTAAGAATTCAGGTACCTCTGGCCTCTTTCAAAGCCTGTTTCCCCTCCCCATTCCTGAAAACCCCGTAGATTTAAGCCCAGCAAACTCACCAACCTCCCCTGACTGATTTTTCTCAGAGCTCTCACCGGAATAATTCTCCTCCAGCTTCCCATCAGTGCCTGCACCAACAGCCACCAGCACTATTGATCAAGCACTGAGTCACTTGTGAGCCTGCACAGGCACTTAGACAAGAGAGAAAAACATCAAGTCCTCTGCAGGAATATCAATCTAAGTCCAAGAAAATCAGGRGAGAAAGGGCTAAAAGCAAATGTATTAAATGCAGCACAATCTGGCTTTATAGAGAGCCCTTTGGAGGTAATTCCAAGCTGCCTTACACAAATTGAAAAAATTATCAAAGCTGGTACTCCTCAAAAGAGSCAGACTGCTCAGGGATGGTTGTTTTTATTGTGGCATTAATGCAGTGTCAAAAGGCCCCGTTGCAGCTTTTAGAGGTGAGGTTGGTGTCAGAAGCTCCCAGAAGTGCCCTTTACCTCCTGCATCTTCCCATCCTCCCTCAGCTGCACGAGTTTCTCCCGATTCTGCTAGAGAAAAATTCAGGGGTGAGGGGTAAAACACAGCCCTAATGAAAAGACTCTGAAACAAATTCACAATTTCCCTTTCTGGGCTCTCAGCACAGCCCCAGGGAGCAGTGGGGTAAATCCATCCCTGGGCAGAGGGGAAAGGGATTTGGGGAAAGATTGGGAAAGGGATTTGGGGAAAGATTGGGAAAGGACTGCCAGGGATGCACTGGTTCAGGTGTGAGAAATAGGAGGGGCAGCAGACAACATTTACATTTTTGGGGGTGGGAGAGGCTTGGGTTCGTGGCTTTTTAAATTTTTATTGAAAACAAACCAACAACAAAAAAAAAAAGATCGATATTTAATTCAGCTCCAGGGATAACCCACCTCGGAAACGCAATGGGTGAACTATTAAATATTGCCTTTCCATAATTCTGCCTGCAGTTTTTCTCCTCCCTGAAAGCACAGCCGTGGTTTTCATGTATTTATTACGCAGTGCATCTGTTGCCACTTCTGTTCAAACCTCCCAAGCAAACTCATTTCCCCTGGATCGCCAGCACTCCCAAAAACAACGAGGTGTCACCTGAGCAGCTGTCACCTCCCTGTGCCCTTTGCCTGGGCTGGCACCTCCACCTCTCCCTGGCATCCCCAGGGATGTTCAAACACATGGAGGTGATGCCCAGCTACCAAAGGTCCAAGAGGTGGAGGTGGATGCTGCTGCTGGGGCAAGAAAGACCAAATCCTTTGGTTTTGTTGCTCTTTTGTGGCTGAGCCAGCAGTGATTTCTGTGATTAGTGAAGGGAAACAYGACCTGACTGCCTGTGCAATGCCATGGGTTGGTGTTTCCCATGCAGGCAAGAGCAGGTGGCTAACAGAGGAAAAACCAGCATGTTGGAAAATGATGCTGGAAAACGGGCAGGGTGAGCTGCTCCCGTTTGCTGCTGCTCCCCTGGCTCTGTCACAAAAAAAAAAATAACAATAAAAAAGCTGATAATGGCACATTGGGTTGATGTGGCACTTCCAGTTTTCAATTTTCAGTGCAAAACACTCAGGGGAAGGCAGTGATCATCAGAGATAAATAGCCTGATCCTGCTTCCATCCGCATGGAAGGAAAAATTCCCTTTGGCTTCTGCTGCAAAGAATATCAGCTGATGGTTTTAAAGTTCTTCCCACCTTTCCCCCCTGTTCTTTCTCTGCCAGGAGACCAGGCTTCAAGCACAGGCTCCCTTCTGAGGTTAACTTCCTTTTTTTATTTTTCAGAGGATCATCTTTCCCAAACTGTTGTATCCCACTGCTTTGGCTGCAAAGGAGAAAGGAGCTGCTGAATAAAATATTTAGAATTTTGTGTGCAAAATTCCCAGAGCCATGGAGCAATGGGAGACAGCCTAATGGTGTGGATGATGGGGAAAAAGCCATGGCATGAAGGTGGCACTGCCACCAGGGTGAGGAGCATCACACACAGTGGCTTCCATCACCCCTAAATAGAAGATTTCAATTCCAAGATCCATTAATCCAGAATTTTTCAACAGCTCCAAAAAATGACACGCACAAAAAAACCACCCTCAACGAACAAAACCGTGAGAGAGCGGTGGTGGGGTTTTCTTTCCCCTTTTAAAACGTGCCAGCCTGTGTGTTTGGCTSATGGAAATGTCAGATCTGAAGCGGAGGGAGCTGGTGCATCATCTGTCAAAACTGCAGCTGGCTTTGGCTCGGTGTGACATTATCCCAGAGCAAGGGGGGAAAACAATAAAAACAAACCCAGGAGAGCATGGCCTGGCACGAGCAGGGGGAGGTGAGGGCCTGCCCGCTCCATCAGGAATAAAACYGACACCAAAACACAGTAAAATGTGCTTTGAGGTGTCAGCAAGGACTGTGTTGTCGTAAAAGGCTGTTTGTGCCCTCACTTTCTGCTGCAAAACCCCAAATGCCTGAGGGATGGAGCTGTGYTCRCCCTTCTGCATCTCCCCCAGGTCTYACCTGCACCTTYCTCTGGATAACCAAAATCAGCATCACTGTGTTCCAACAGGGACAGAAAAGAATAGATACAAAACACACAAAAGYGGGTGAAAAAACAGAAAGAAAGAAGGACTTTATTATGGGACAAGCCTCTTTTATCCACTTTAGCAACCAGAGTATACATTTGTGTCAAACATACATTGGTCAAGAGACAGCTGTTTAATTAGYAATCAGAACATAATTGGTGAGTTTGCAAAAGCTACAGTATTAGTAATGTTTATAATTTTCAGCCACCTGCGTTATCAATTCTACATTTCAATCTGCTTTTCTCAAAGATGCAGCATTCCTCCTCCATGTAGGATGTTAACATCCTTTTCTTTTCCCAGGCCTCAGTCATACACAATAATTGGCTGAGTTTCAGAATCAGAGCTTGTGGGGCCCTTTTCCCCCACACCACCCTGGATCCCAAAGAGCCCCCAGAGCCCCATTTCCCCATCTTCAGAGAAAGAGCAGCAGAGAAAAGCAAACGTGACCCAAGATCACGAGGTGGATCCCAAAATCACAGCACAGGCAGTGAGCTTCCAACAGGACCCACATTTYTGTCCCTTTTCTCCTGCCAAGGTTCTATCCCTGGCAGCCTGCTCAGCTGGCTGCACCCCTGGGAATTCTACATCTCTCCACTTCCCCAAATCTGCTTTCCCTCGGCGTTTTCAAGTGCTCTGGGGAGCAGGACCTCGTGTTTTTAGTGCAGGTGCTGAGCAAATTCCCAGTGACAGGTTATCAATAGTCAGAGCTATTAAAAGTTTCCCCAAACTCCAGAGAAAACCAGCAGAGCACTGAGCAGGAAAAAAAAAGTTGATTTCGAGTTGCTCCAGCCCCGTTCTTCTGGTGTTTGAACAGAAAACCTTCCCTTCCATGGAGGGGCAGGGATGGGGGGCTGCCCTGCTGGGTTTCAGGGAAGATTTTGCCCYGGCAGTGAGCAAAGATTTGGGCTGGAGTGGCTGGAAGAGCAGCAAAACCTGTGGTYGAGAGCAGGCTGGCAAGACTTGCTTGGGGTGGAAAGGAAGCCAAGATCCCTCTGCTCTGCAGGGATGGAGGAAYTATTCTCTGTAAATCTGCACTTCCCTCCTCTTCAGCACAGTCAAAGATCACCAGCTTCTGCAAGCAGCGAGGCAGATACACTCAAAAACAAAGAAATAAATACAATCCACACCACAGATCTGCAAGRAGTGTTAACAGCTTGCATGAGAATAAAATGCCATGTCCTTGGCTGTCTTGAGAAAAAGAAGATTGAAAYGTAGAATTGATAATGCAGGTAGCTTACAATTATAAACATTACTAATACTGTAGCTTTTGCAAACCTACCAATCCTATACTGTTGAGTAGAAAGTGACAGCCTCACTGACCAATGTATGTGTGACACAAATGTATGCACTGGTGCTAAAATGGATAAAAGAAGCTTGTCCCACAATAAAGTCCTTCTTTCTTTCTGTTTTTTCACCCACTTTTTGTGTGTTTTGTATCTATTCTTTTAKGTCAGCTATCTAGCCAACAGCTACACAGATCTACAAATAGGACCTGGGTGCTGTGGAGCTTGGTATTTAATTTGTATTATTCCCCAGAGAAATGGGGACATGAGTGATCAGGACACACACGGGATGGGGAGGATGGCAAAAGGAGTCACCCAAAAACTTCTTATGGATCCAGCAGTCCTGTGTATTTCAGTCCTGGCTCCTGCCAAGAGGAAATTCCTCCTTCTGTGTGCATTTTCCACAGGTCAGGGCTCATGGAAGAACAGCCCAGGACACCACAGAGCTCCACATTGCCTGAAAAGGAGCCCCATGGCAAAGGTAAGTGACTCCAGCCAGCCCTGCTTCTGGGAAATGCAGGAATGGGGTGGACAAATAATTTGAGGCAGATGGATAATTCAGGACAGGATAATTCTCTGTGTACCCCAGAGAAGCCCCAGGTCCAGGTGATGCCTCCCTGGTGTGGGATCCCTCCCAGCAGCCTGGATGATGGATTTAACCTGTTCCTCAATGCATTTCTTTGTCACTTCCTCCCTTTCCTCTGACCCTGGTGGGAGAGAAATTTCAGGGGTGGCTTTTGGAGCACCCCTTCACCCACACCCTGCATGTTTGTCCCAGAATTGTCCAAAGGCTGCAGTTCATTCCAAAGGGGCTGGAATTAACTGGAATTAACAAAGCAGCCCGCTAAGTGACACTTAGGGACTTTGGGTTGCTCTCCTGGTCTCCTTCTCCAGCTCAGAGAGCCCAGATTTGAGATGAGCGTTCTCCTTTCAGACCTAAAATGACCTCACACCTTGTTTTTCCCCTCCCTTCACTGCTTTCACACAAAGAGCCCAAAAAGACCCCAAAAAGGAAGGAGAGGCCACAGCACAGGGCTGGGACACCCAGCAGCCCCCAAAATACCACCTGGAGACCAGGAGAACAACCCCAAGTCCCTTTCTCCAGCTCAGATTTGAGATGAACATTCTTCTCCTTTCAGATCTGCAGCGACCTCGATTTTTCCTTCCCCTCCCTTYGCTGCTTGGGCACAAAGCAGCCCAAAAAGACCCCARAAAGSRAGGAGGGGTCACAACAYAGGGCARGAGCAGAGTCAGAGTGAAGAACCTGTGAAGCACAAGCCCAGCTATTCCATCCCCTCGTTAGTGAAGGATATTGTTGCCTGCAGGGAGAGGTTTCTGGCTGATTGAGTGTAGAACTGTTTGGAACAAATTCAATAAACTCTGGCGTGCTTTTTTGCTTTTAAACACGCTGTTTCCTCTGAGCTGGCATTCCTCATGGCAGAGCTGGGAGTTTTCCAGGAAGGTGTCCAAGATGAGATGGGGGGACAGTGGTCACTCCAGGCCAGGTGAGGGTGGTGACCCCCACAACCTTCTCCAAAAAACTCTGGTGGTGCTCTAGCAAGGTGATATCCAAAAATCACTGTGAAACCAATTTTGGGGGCATTTAGCAAAGCTCAGAGCAAGCCTGGTTCTGATTTCCTTGATCCTCAGTGCCATGCACTGGGCTGTAACACGTGCCACAGCACCAAGGCTGCCAGGCTGAGGATCCTCCATGGATTCTCTCTTTATTTTCATTTGTGAGAGCCTTCAGGACAGGTTTAATTGCTGGGCTATGGACCAGCCATTTCCAGTTACGACTACAAGCCAACCAAAATTAAAATTAAAACACACGATCCCTATTCCTTCCTCGAGTGCAATAGCAACAAGAGCAGGTTGTCAGGAGGAGTGATATCCATCTAATCCCATCTGATCTGTGCACTTACTAGGCCAAGCTAAGTGTTGCTATTGATTTTATTACTAATATCACTGCCACAATAGGAAACCAACCACAGCTCAGGGTTTTGCACCGTTCATCATTTTGGTTTTGTTTGTTTTTTTTTTTTTCTCCATTGTTTAAAATCCACATACAGGTTTCCTTTTTGGGGTTTCACCTCTTTTTCCTTCATCTTTACCTCTCCCTCGCTATATCATCTTTCTCCCTCTTGGGATGCCCCTTGCCCTTTACCAAACAACTTCACGCAGGATCAAACCCAACACTTRACATTTTTCTCAATCTGAATTCAGCCAAAGAATCTTCTGGCAATTTATGAGTCAGAAACACAAGACAGAGCTGCTGGTCACTGAGAGAAATCACCAGGAATTTGGGGATGGTGAATCACCCTCAAAGACAGATGAGAAGAGAAACAGAGAGAGAACCTCTTGTCCTTTTTCTCTTCATCACTCAGCTCATTTTTATTTTTTTAACCCAGATTTGAGTAAGGAGCACAACATGGGAATTTTCTTTAACATTCTCGCATTTTCCTGTAAGGATGATGTGGGAGATGAACAAACCTGGTGCTGGACATGCTCTCTTGGTGAAGCCACGTGCAGTGAGCTGGGAAGGGCTTGTCCCCATGAGCTGTGACACACAGAGCTCGTCTCTGGCTCCTGATGTTCTCAGGGAGTTCAGTTTAACTCTGAGTTAACTGCAGTTCCCTCGCAGAGCTGTCCATCACCTCTTGCACCTCGCAGCCTCTCCCTCGCTCACTCAACAAAATAACAGCTCCCAGGCTCTGAAAAATCCCACATAATTGGTACAGTCTGCACAAAGTGCCTCTCAGCCAACAGCAGGGCTATTTGGAGCTCGAAGGGTAGCCCTGTCTCTTCACAAGGGTCGTGGGTTGACAAYCTTGTTTATTTTCCTCAGTGTCTGTCCGAGGGAAAAAAAAAACCAAACCAAAAAACACCATCCCATCTCCTTCAAGTCACGTCTGGCAGCACCAATTTGGGGCACAGCTGGAGGAAGAGGACAGGTTTCCATCCCACAGCTGTGCAAAAGCTTCAGAATTAGCCTTGACCTTGTAGTGATCAGGCAGTTCTCAGCATTCTTTCCTCTCTTTGCCCCACGTCTCAGCAGGTGAAGGATTCTGTGAAATGAGGAGTCTGTTCCGGTCACCCCACACAYCCTCAGCCCTCTCTCTYTCCACATTCGAGCAGGAAATCCCCMCATCATCAATCTGGTGTAGATTTAKGCATCATCCTGAGCACCCAAACCCCRTTTGTTTTGCTCTTTTATTTTATCTCCTGACTCGGTGGGTCCCCGAGCATCTCTCCCCCACGCAACAGATAAACAGAGTCACACAATGCTTACAAATAAATAGGAAAGGAGCATCAATTCAGCCATGAATACAGAGCTTAAGGACACTGCATCTCATTCCTGTTTGCTGCCTCGGGCAGCCAGAGCTGACAATCAAAATTCGCCAAGCGCCGAAAATATTAGTTTAATATTTGTGTTTGCTCAGCTCCTTCTCGTGCCGGGATGACAAACGGCATCGCCAGAGGCGCTCACACTTCCATCCTCTCCCTCTCACCGATTCTGGCACACAGAGGGATCTTTTCAAACCAATAAACACTTTCATTTGTGTCTCCACTGAAAGGACTCCTTCCACAGGGTGATGTTTTGCTGGAGGAAATKATTTAAGAGCAGAGACATGGCTGGGATTCAATATGGTTGTGATTCAATCTCGTGCTCGGGATTTCCTTGTAAAATCACGGCAGAGACAAATTCTGACATTACCTGAGCCTTGTTGGAGTTATCAGTGTGTTTTTGGGGCAAGAATCAGCCTTTCATGTTGTGTCTGGTAGCTCCTGCTCTCAGGAGCAGCAACACCRTCTCTCTCCTGTGCGCTGCATTTTGACACGTGTGAGAACATGCAGAAGGAAGGGGAGAAGAGGATAAAAGGAGGGAGAGCTTTTCCAAGCCCTCTGCTGGGGTCAGAAAAAGCAGATGGAGTTCAGATCAGTACAGGTGTCAGAGCTGACCCCTCACACCTTTCCCTGCTTGGGATGCACCAACCCTTGACTCAGAATTGGTAAATTAATCCAAAAAGACAGAGCAAACACGAGGAACGGATTTGCCCTTTGCTTTCCCTCCTGACAACCTCCTCGTTGCTGAAAGGATGCCCTGAGCTCATGGAATGTTCAGGGTTGGAAASGACCYTTAGGATCACCTAGATACAACCCCYTGCTATAGGCAGGGAGACCTTCCACTAGCCCAGGCTGCTCCAAGACCCWTCCAGCCTGGCTTTGCTGCACACCAGSCAAAGCAAATATGGATGGAAATCCTCTACAGAAACCCACCTGTGAGCTTGAGTGTGGCAGTGTGACCGAGTCACCCCGTGGCATCACACAGGGATGGGCTCACAGCCCGCTCCAGCCACCCTGGGGACATCCCAGCTCCCCCCAGCAGCTCCCTCCTGCTGGTACCATCTCTCTTCCTGGCCTCAGGAGATGTTTGGGACACGTTTGCAGAGGAGAACAATGCCAGCTGTCTCCTCATCAAAGTGGGCTGTGGCAAGGCAAAGTCCTGCTTTCACTCCAGCAACACAGAGCTTTGTATTTGCCTGTCAATATCCCAGTTGGATTCTGCTTGTGTGTATTTAATTTGAGATGAGTACCGCAGGACCTCTTTTGTTAGCTGGGTACCTCGTGCACATTGTTATTATTTCTTTCATAAAAAATCAATAAAGACTTAGGAACAACAACCACCAGTAATAACAGCACATCTCTCTTTGTGTCTTTGTGTTGCAACTCGCTGAATAACTCGGGAAAGCAGCAGACAATACTCCAAAGGGAAGATTAAAAAAGATGTTGTTTCCTAACTGGACCCAGTCTTCCTTTAGAAAAAAAGTTTCCAGCCACTTAAAACCACCTCAGCACACAAGAATTTGGCAGCAGAGGTTCAGGAAGGGAGGAAACACTCAGAAGATGCACAGGGTGCCCAGAGAAGCTGTGGCTGCCCCTGGATCCCTGGAAGTGTCCAAGGCCAGGCTGGACATTGGGGCTGGGAGCAGCCTGGGATAGAGGGAGGTGTCCCTGCCATGGCAGGGGTTTGGATTTAATTTGTCTTTAAGATCCATTTAGATTGTCTTCAAGGTGCCTCCCAACCCAAACCACTCCACARTTTCCCTCCCACCCAAACCCCAGGAACAGCCACAGGAGCAGGAATCCCACAGGRGCCCTACAGCCCCCGAGTACCATTTAATTATTCCACAAGAGAGGTAAAAAACCACCACATGCCTTAAGGCAACACTTCCTCCACAACCTGGAGCTGTTCCCACAGCTCCAGCCGGGATTCCCATGCACAGACCAGGCAGCAGCACCAGAGCAACCCCAGCACTGCTGCCACAGGGGCCCATTTGGCTTCACTGGTGGCCACAAAGTCCTGGGAGAAGAGAGCCCAAACCCCCAGGTCAGCACCACCTCCAAGTGAGCTCCAGCAAGGCCGAGGGCTCCTTCACAAAGAACCCCCCMAAACCCCATATCCTGGGGGATCACCCGCTCAGCGTGACCTGCCCTTCATATCCACCAGGTTTTCCAGCTTTTTGGTTAAAGAAAATACATAAAATCTTGATACCATTGTTCTAAAGGTTAATGTATTCCTAGGCACAGCTCGGAGTGGGGATTTGAGCCCAGGAACAATCACCTGGTGGCAGGRGAGTATTGAGCAGGTGACCTGGGTCTTATCCACATCCATTTTTTTTTTTATGCACGTGCGGCTCTTTTCTTCATTTCTTTCTTTTCCGGTCCAGCCACCCCAAAAAATATAAAACAAAAGCTCACCACAGCTGGGGTTTTATCCACACACACATCAGCACATATCACAGCACCAGGGCTGTTTTTYCCTTCCCATCAGGCACCTTTTTGTGGCTTCCCAGCCATTCCCATGCGCAGCTTTCATAAACCCAAAGGCTGCTCCGAGCATCACAAGACAAGGGAATCCAAGCGCTGAGGAGAAAGAAAAGCTGGTGCTTTTGACTCTGTTAACAACTGATCAAAAAAAGAGAGCTCTACTCTCCCAAAATCTTCTCCTGTGACATGAAAGAAAAGCTGCAGAAAGTCCTTGAACTCGTGAAATAAAGGAAAAGGTGTGGGGGGATAATAAATACCAGCCCTAAATTCAGCAGACTTGGAGCTGTTCCTKCAGACACTCAGCACAGAGCAGCTCCTGCCATCCCAGCAGCTCCTGACTAACCCAGAGCTGCTCAGGGGGTCCCTTTTTACCCCCCAGCAGCTGGGCCCACTCAGCAAAACAGCTCAGGCAGGGATTGTGCCTCACCAGTTACCACATCCCATGGATCCCATCCCATCCCATGGATCCCATCCCATCCCATGGATCCCATCCCATCCCATGGATCCCATCCCA
>NW_026624455.1:27309-31297 GCF_030028575.1 Malurus melanocephalus
AAAAAAAAAAAAAAAAAGGAAAGGATTGTTTTTATGTTGGAAAGCTGAGAGCTGAACAGTTTTGATTAACTGGATGAAAGCACGGAGGAATGTTCCAGATTAAACACGGTAAATTGTCCAAGTGAAATGGTGCTTTTTGGCATCACAGTCCCTTCTCTAAATAAAAATATTGATGCCAGAAGGAAAAGCAGACAGAAGAGGAGAAAACCTGTCCTAGCAAACTTCACCTCTAATTCCCCTTAAAACTGCAAAATAAACAATTTTCCTTTTCTTTACTTGTGCAAAAGTGGTTTCACCAGATTGTGATAACCACCAGTGGGGGAAAAAATTACTGAAATATGGAAAAAAAGAAATATAAATCAACAGAGGGGAAAAACCTCTCAGGTGCTGTGTTGGATGGGCAGTTTTCCTGGTCTGGGTCTGACACCTCTGCGCACTCAGCGGGCAGCTCGGTCTCTCACATCTCCCTGGGATTAAGGGATTACCATTAATTAACACAGCCCTGCCTGCCTTGCCTGTGATACACTATCTYTCCATCAGAAAGAACCAGATGGAGCCGAATTTCCAAAATCTGCGAGATGGAAAGAGCAGGTATGAGATAAGAGCTGCGGGTACTGGGCAAGGCAGGAGGCTGTGGAGCATCAGAGAGGAAACCTAAATCTCAGTAATTTCAGGGTTTTTCTCATTTCCTAAGGAGAAAAGGCACGTGGGACCCCCCTCCTGTCTGCCTGGGAGCTGCTMCTGGCTTTTCACTCTGTTTTCTTTTAAAAGAAATCTCTGGAGGGGTCGCTGCCCTCACAGCAGCAAATCCCCATCACRGGTGGAACAGAAACTGTGGATGCCCCTTCCCTGGAAGTGCTCAAGGCAYTTGGATGGAGCCTTGAGCATCCTGGGATAGCAAAAGGTGTCTGTGCCCTTTCCAGAGGGTTGGAATGAGATGGTTTTTTATGTCTCTTCCAACCCAAACCGTTCCATGGTTCTTTAATCTCAAATTCGGGGCAAATGCTGCGAGAGGCTTTCCCTGCTAAAGGCAAAACGAAGGTGGCACCACGGAAAAGGGTTTTCCTGGAAAGGGCATTGAAGTGGCCCAGTAAATGTGGAGAAGGAGGTGTCTCCCCATCTCCTTGGATGCTCCAGGGAGGAGGATCCTCTGCTCTCAGCTTTCCCCGTGGCGCTGAGCTCGCAGCACCCACTGGGAAAAGAACAAATCCTCAAAAGAGTGAGTGAAAAGGACAAAACCTCCACCTTCCCTGTGAGATCTGACATCTCAGCAGTGACTCGGGAAGGTGAGCTCTGTCCCTCAGCTCGTGGGATCACCTTCATTCCCAAAGAACAGCCTGGCACTGTCCAAACCTCCCCTCTCATCCTCGCTGCAACGAATCACCTCCCAAAGCCTCACCCTCGGGTAGCTGGGTCCTAACAGGGAAACCAGCTGGGAAAAGAGGGAATTCCACCTGGAATGAGGGGTTTGCTGTCAGTACCAGCCCCAGTGGGGATGTCCCAGCAGGTCTGTCACCCTGTGCTGGGCAGGAGACCATCAGCAGTTGTCCCTGCCCATCCAGAGGCAGGAATATCAAACCTGTTCCCTCGGCCAAGAGYTTCCCCAGGAGGGGGAGATGAAGGTGTCAGACAAGCCGGGAGTCCAGCTGATGTTGTGTTCACACTCTTTTTTTTCTCTGCATTAATTAAAACCCCACACTCTCCCTAGCACAACCTGGTTAAATGAAATTCCCTTTGAAAACACAGCGCCAGCAGCATCAGGCAAACTGTAGCCAAATCCAAGTATTTAATGGAGCTCCAGATGTGCCTTTGGGAAGRACCTGCCCACAGAGGTGGCACTGAATCAGTGCCAGGAGAACGGGACTGCTCTAGCCCCACCATGGCAGAAGTTCCCTGGGAACTTCCCTTCTCCAGAGCTTTCCTTATGGAGAAACTCCCTGGGATGGTCCTTCTCCAAAGTGTTCCTGACTGAGAAGTTCCCTAGGATGGTCCTTTCCAGAGTTTTCCTGACTGAGAAGCTCCATGAGAACCTCCCTTCTCCAGAGATTTCCTGATGGAGAAGTTCTTTGGGAACCTCCCTTCTCCAGAGTTTTGCTGATGGAGAAGCTCCCTGGGATAATTCTTCTCCAGAGCTTTCCTGATTTGAGAAGGTCCCTCGGATAGTCCTTCTCCAGTTTTCCTGACTGAGAAGTTCCCTGGGATGGTCCTTCCCAGAGATTTCCTGATTGAGATGGTCCCTGGGAACTTCCCTTCTCCCTGGGAACTTCCCTTCTCCAGAGTCTTCCTGATGGAGAAGTTCCCTGGGATGGTCATTCTCCAGAGTTTCCTGATTCAGAAGAACCCTGGGAACCTCCCTTCTCCAGAGTTTTCCTGATGGAGAAACACTCTGGGATAGTCCTTCTCCAGTTTTCCTGACTGAGAAGCTCCCTGAGAACCTCCCTTCTCCAGAGATTCCCTGATGGAGAAGTTCTCTGGGAACTTCCCTTTTCCAGAGTTTTGTTGATGGAGAAGCTCCCCTGGGATAATTCTTCTCCAGAGCTTTCCTGATTTGAGATGGTCCCTGGGATAGTCCTCCAGTTTTCCTGACTGAGAAGTTCCCTAGGGTGGTCCTTCCCAGAGTTTTCCTGACTGAGAAGCTCCATGAGAACCTCCCTTCTCCAGAGTTTTGCTGATGGAGAATATCTTTGGGAACTTCCCTTCTCCACAGTCTTCCTGATGGAGAAGTTCCCTGGGATGGTCATTCTCCAGAGTTTCCTGATTCAGAAGATCCCTGGGAACCTCCCTTCTCCAGTCTTTCTGATGGAGAAGCTTCCTAAAAGACCTGAAGGCTTCTCCTCCTTTATCCCTTTAAAAAGCAATGCCTTATCTATTTCAAACCATTTGGGTTTATGGGTAGAATCCCCAGTGATGCTTAATCTCTGGAATCTGTGTTATGCTGATTTTCCAGCAAAAAATGAGCTCCAAAAAGCACACCTGAGCAAAAGGAGGAATTTTGGCCAGCTCCAGCCTCACTGTGCAGGCTTCTGAGATGAGTAAAACCCCTGAAAATCTGGGATTTCTGCTGGCTGGATGCTCTCATCGAGGTGAGATGGCCCTTCCCTCCTTGGGAGGGTTACAGCTACTCAGAAACCAGCACTTTTGGAGCTTTAAAACCAAAAAAAAAAAAAAATCCCAAAACCTTTTATGGGGTGGAAATGAAATATGACAGGCACAGCCCTTTTAATCCCTGTTAGCCAAATAAAGTCCCTGTCCCGAGGCAGGGGGAGCAATAATAAATATCAGGCAGGAGAAGCAAGCCCCGCCACCCCTTCTCATCAGCATGCACGGCGTCATTTCTTTTATTAAACAAAAATTCCCTCTCCAGAAACGCAGCCCAGCCCTGCTGGCTCAGGCCAGCTCCTGTTAAAATGATTATTAATGGTGCTGCACCTCTCCCTAATGGGAATGAATGGTCCAKCCACCCTTCAGCTCCACACACACATTCCAAACTTATTCCCTCGGCTTCCTCTCGGCTCCAGTATTCCCCACAGCCTCCTTCCCCTGCAGATCTGGGGGGAATCTATTTCCGAAATTTTAATGCTTATTTTTCTGAAGAGATAAAAATAAACCCTTCCATTCRGATGAAAAATAGGGGATGGAGGCCYGAGCCCACCAAGGGAGATGGAGGAGGGGGGGAAGAAGAAGGGAGAAGATTTTTTCTTTTTTCCCTGAATTTGAACCACAAATAATCCATATGCCTCCACAGCTCTTCCCTTCCTAAATGAATCATTTCCTCCATAATGCCACCAGCTCTTTCAGCCCTTCTAAACCAAAATGTGCAAATATCACAGATCCCATCCAAACTCCCTGAGTACCACAGGCCTGCCCTTCAGATCCCACAAACATCCTGAATCTCACCGACTGCTCGTTTCATACCCCAAAAACAGCATCAAAATAACCCCATGCCCATCACTGCACATCAACAAAATCTAAGTCTAGTGGCTTTGGG
>NW_026624455.1:32412-42910 GCF_030028575.1 Malurus melanocephalus
CTTATGTCTAATGGCTTTTGAGAAGATGAAACCTGGCAAACACGCAGTTGCTTTTCTTAAAAGAAAAAGTAAATTCAGCAAACCAAGAAGAAGAAGAAGGCCAATAAACCCTAAGTCTGCTGGCTTTTGGGAAGATAATTTCAACCCCAATTTCAACCCCATTTCAACCCTATGTCTACTGGCTTTTGGGAAGATGATTTCAACCCCAATTTCAACCCCATTTCAACCCTATATCTACTGGCTTTTGTGAAGATGAAACCTGGGAAACACCCAGCTGCTTTCCTTAAAATAAACCCCAAACTTGAACCAAGAAGAAGGCCAACAAAACCATTTTGGGAAGATGATTTCAACCCCAATTTTGGGTGAAACTGAAGCTGTGGTGAGTCCTGGTGGTTTCCAGGACCACCTTTTCCCACTTACCCCAGCTCCATCCCCACCTGCGCGCAGGGATGGAGGGAYATTCCCCCCCGTGTACGCAAAAGTGATTACAGGCAGCAGCCTGGGGGATTTGTTTGGGAACAATGTTGTAATGAGCCTGAGGATAATCTGCTGCCCAGAGATGGGGATTGTTCCCAGAGGGATGGCAGCCACAAATTAGACAGTCACATCGGGTTATTTCCGGCGAGTTAACTCCCCACACCGCGCCCCCGACAAATCCGARATGTTTCAGGTGGGGACACGGCCGGTGCGAGGATTTTTAACGACCCAAAGAGGTGGAAATTCATTACTCTGATAAGGCTCTGGGAGTTGGTGGWTGGAGCTTCAAACGTGACCAGTCCCTGGAGAAATCACACCAATGTTCGAGCTAATCTTCTTATAAACACTGTTGTGGGGTTTTTTTTTTTTAATTTTATCCGACATGTGTCAAGCAGGACTGCTAAGCCTATTACATCTCCAGGGAGGTTGGTGCTGTCTCTTCTTCCTATCCCCCCACATCTGAATGCTGCTCGTCTCCTTTTTGGCTCCTTTGGACATTTCTCCGTGGTCACAAACCGATTTTTTTATAATTAGCACTGAGGAAAATAAAAACCTCTGTGGGTTTGGAGGCTCAGGTGAGATAAGCAGCCAGGTGCCAGCTTGTCTTCCAAAATTTTTGGAGCTTGCAGGCTTCTGAAACGAACATAAAACTTGCTGGACAATCCCTTCTCCCTGGCTCATTTATTTTTCTTTCCAACAAACCCTCAGAATAAGTAGATAAAGAGTCACCTGGATATTTTTGAGTCCTTTGGGACAAAATAGTTCAAGTTATTGGGAAATGCCCAGTTTGTGAGTTTGCAGGCAGAAATGGGCAGGGAGGGATCAGACCACTGGAACAGAAGGTTTTAAAGGACAGGGTGAATACGAGCCTGCCTTGAGCTCCAGGTTGAGGGATACACGTTGGTGAAAGGACATTTTTCCTGAGACCTTTCTCCCCACTCTGGTGGGAAGTTCATAGGGAACTAAAAAGGGTGGAAAAAAACCCCCAAAACCTATACAAATTTGTACTGTAAATGGTCATTTTCTGGAGGAAGCATCAAGCCCTCTCCAGGAGAAATAGGAACACCCAAGGAGTGAGAAACTTTTGCGCACTCACTTGCACAAACATCACCCACGTTCACTCTGGAGACTTGGCTACAGAAAATCAATGGCAGCTTATCAGCCTGCAGCAGAATGGGGACAATTAAACATTTCCCTCTCTGCCTTCCTGTACTGGATTGAAGTTGTTCTCACCTGTGGATGGAGAGAAAGAAACATCCGAGCCAGCATCTCTCATGGAAAGTTATCTCCAACACAGGCAGCGGCCCAAATTACTTCCATGCCTAATCTTACCTTCTTTGTCCTTTAAAAAAAAAATTWAAAAAAAAAMCGAAAAAAAAGCAAACCACCACATTGAACCAAAAAAAAGGAAGATACTGTGCATTCAACTGCTATTTTTTTTGTTTTCCTTGCACACAAACTTCTGCACTCATGGAAAAACTCCTTCCCCAAAAGCTGGGCTTTTGTCATCTGGTTTTTCTCTGGCACAGAGCAAAAYTTTGCCTTAGCCCAAACCCACAATRGGGCCTCAGTGGCAAAATTGAGCCTGGATTTGCAGCTGTCCCCCAGATCTGTGCTGGGCTGAGGACAAGGTCAGTGATCTGCCACGAACCCAAAATGCTGGCACCCAATTCCACGGGAGCCAAAGGGAGTTTGAAGCCCCAAAGCAGCACCTAAACATATGCCTGTTTGGCTTAATGGATTTTACTGAAAACCAGCTGCTCCAGCCCCAAATCCTTAAGGGGAATGGAAAAACATTGAGATAAAGCAAATAATTAACCCAGTGCCCACTCTGACTACCTCCATGTGTCGGTTGGGGTGGATCACAATGATTTCTGTCAGGACATCGCCCCCCCCCAAGCCCCTGGCTGGTCCTACAAGCATTTCCCATCTTCTGGGGACTCAGGCTGGAAGCAGCAGCTTCCTTTTTATTTATGCAATTCCTTATCTGCCCCAGTCAAAATGAACAAGGCAGATAATCTGGRTTTTACAGCCCTTTGAAGTCACCAGCAAAGACTTTTAACTCGAGCGAGCGGGAGCCCAGGCCTCCATCCACCTGATCCGCAGGCATTCCCAGGGATTTGGGCAACCTGGGCTCCATCCACACGGACCTGGCTTGGGGTCTGAGCCCTGCTTTGGCRGGAGATCAAGCGGATTTCCTACAACCCTCCCTCCTTATCGCGCATCAGCCCCGTCCAGATGTCAGGCGCTCTCCCTTCCGCTCGCAATCCCCCTTTTCTATCTCCGTCCATCTCCCTGTTGAATTGCTGACCAGACCTTCCTGGCAGCCTTTTCAAAAGTGGAGGAGATAAAAAAACAATCAATGGAATATTTCAAAATATCAGGGAAAATAAGGAGAAAAAAATTCAAATAGGAGGGAGAAGAAGTGCACAACGCTGTTGCTGTGAACAGAGCCCAGACATTGGGGTTTAAATTGGGTTTAAAGCAAGTGTTTTAACTCCCTGCTGGCAGGAAAAGGGCTGGGAATGGTTTGGGCTGCCAGGGAGCTGCCTCACGAGMATCTCTGGTACCTCCAATATTGCCCTTGAGAGTGCTCAACATGCAGCCTGAGAAAAGGGCAAACCTGGCTGCAGCCACCCCAAAACTCCAGCGTGGCATCCCATGCCCAGCACAGAAAGCTGGCATCGTGTGGATGAGATTTTTTATTTTTTGATGGGCAGGAAAAGGCMATTTATCTCCCTCATCCTTCCTGCCACTTCCTGCAGTGCTCCAGCAAAGCTGTAGAAGAGTTTCACCTTTACTTTTTAAACAGTGACACCTTTAAAGAGCACAAGCCTCTGGATTGGGGCTGAGTTCCCTCCTCTGACTGCCATCACCTCGCTTAGGAGATGAGAAGAAAATTAATAAAWATAAAAGAAGCCTCCTGCACCTTAGAATGACATTAAAAGCTACTATGAAGATAAACAAGGGAAAAAAATGGGAATTAAAGGGGAAGACCCTGATCGCTGGGGCAAGAACTGGCGGGATGGAGCTTTCCCAAGGCTCCAMACCAGGGTGTGAAGAGGGAAAAAAATATCCAGGAAATACCTTTAGCAAAGCCCCAGGGTCATCAAGTGAGAAATTAAAGTGATGGAATAATCGTGATGTGTCTAATGTTAGATTATTCCATAATAAATGATAAAGTTTCCTGGTCTAAGAGTGAGTAGAGAACTGCATCACAAAATTATGATATTTAATTTCACTACAGGGTTTTGGATCCAGTCCTCTGGAGCAACCTGATCTAGTRGRAAGTGTCCCTGCCSATTTCAGRGCTGGAASTGGGTGSTCTTTAAGGTCCCTTCCAACCCAAACCATTCAAGAATTCCATGCTGTAAGCACCTATCCAGTCCTTATCTCTGGGAACACATTCCAAGTCACAGCTCCAACTTCACTCTTCACCATGGCATAGCTTCCATCATCCTAAAAATATCRGGGAAATTTTTAGCATTGCATTTGCCTTACATTGTGCTGCAGGCCTTGTTCCCCTCTGATAAACAAAAAGGGGCCACAGTTCTGGTGCTCCCCTGTGGGAGCATCTCCTCCATGTGGGAATCAGCTTTATGGGTGTTCTTGGGGAGCCCAGGAGCGGGAATTTTGGGGAAGGAAGCCTGGGATGCCCTGGAAGTTCCTGCAAAGCAGCAGGAACCGCATTTCATCTGCAAATCAAAGGAGTTTCTCCCTCTAATTAACCCAGGGTCCATCCCAGCAATGGAGTCAGGCTCTCATTAGCCAAGTCACGGCAAAAATTCCCACTCCAGCTGCCTTGCAGTGGGATTCCATCCCTGAGTGGCCTCCAGGAGCTCTCCTCTGCTGGGTGCCCACCCTGAGATAGCACCTCGGCCATCTCCTGGGGTACCATGATCTCCTGTTAGATCCTGTGAAACATTCCAGACTGAAAAGATGCAGGAAATGTAGGGACCAAGCCAGGTCCCCTAAATTTAGGGATGGAATTAAGGAAATCCATAAYTGTTGCAAAGGAAAGCAGGTCAGCTATCCTGACACAAGATACATAACACAGCATCATCCCAAAATCTTGGATAAAGACCCTAAAAACCCTGGAAGCGATGTTGTTATCCCCATCTCGATTCAGGGATGTTTCTCATGGATTTTCAAACAGAAATGGTTAAAACCAGTGAACTTTTTGCTTCAGTAGGACCAAAACACCCAGCTTTCCCCACCGTGGGCTAAAGGGAAGAAATGCAGAAGGAAAGTTAATCAGGCTGAGATCAAAGTGAAAAACCCAAACAAGCATCAAACAAATCCCATCCAAACCTACACAAGTGCAGAGATTGCCATGACACCTTCCCCCCATTCCCACTCACTTTCATCCCCCTGACCTTCTCTGCTCCAGCTGGGAGGGAGTAGGAATGCTCCAAGAAAGCTATTCCTGCGTTATTTTTAGCAAAGCCAGAAGAAAAGTGACTGGGAATAATCCATGAAAGCAAGCTTTCACCTTGATTTTCAGYCTCTGGAGATTTCSACAGCCTCGACAGCAATCACAACTYAACCACAGGTGCAGRAAACAYYGAGTGATACCAAGGGSACAGATTGTGCTCCACATTGCAAACCTGGTGAACCATCCAAGGAAGACTGGGGAAAACACCTTCCCCCACCAAACTGGTGGCCACACCACAGCAGGGAGAGCCAGGTTTGGCTGGGTTTCAGCCCAGCAAGAGAATTTGACATTACAATTGAAAGCATCCAAAAGAGATGCGGATTTTGGAATCTTCCACGAGTGTCTTGTGGGAAAAGCCACTCCTTCCCAGCCAGGATTCACAAGAACTCTCCTCTCACAAGGCACCAAGTTCAGCCCCCGTGTCTGGGCTCCAGGATGGTTTTTCCTCAGAGCAGGATGAGTCCCTGGCATGGAGCATTCTCCTGACCACGGCAATTCTGGGTTTGTGGCAATTCTTTCTGGTTTTGTGCCAGCGCTTTGGGGAAACCAGCACAGATTGGTTTGCATCCCGTACAGCCAGACCTGCCACTGCCTAAAGAGGATTTTTGTCACAGTTGGTGGCTTTTCTGCACCAGCCCAACAGCAAGAGGCCACGCTGAGCACCCCCACTGCTGAGAACAGTGCTGGGGAAAGGAGCTGGGCTGAGAGGACACCAGATTTCCAGTGCTGTCATCACCTCCTCGTGGTGGGAAAGAGCTGCTCTGGACCAGAACCAACCCCTTGGTTGGGGACAGCAGCTGCAGACCTTTCCCTTTCCATCAGGAGTTTTCCTCAGAGTCACCCTCTGCCTCACACATGGACCAGTGCTGGAGCTCCCCAGAGAGCCAAAAACCCCATCTGTGCTCCCCTCACCCCAACTGGGAACAGCAGAGCAGCTGCAGCCAGCAAGTGCAGAGGCACTTAAAAATAAAAAAAATCCCGCTTTGCTGAGTTTTAAAGCATTTCCTTGGATCGAAGAGGCTCTGGTGAGCGTTGTCATGGCAGGGGATATTTATTGCCATCTCAGGAAATGTTTCATTATTCTTTGGGAAGTGGTGGCTGTGAATCCCAGTCTGTCTGCCCGGCCATAACGGGGACCATCGGGCAGATGATTTCCGAGCTCTGCTCAGGAGTGAAGCGTCACCTCCCAGCTCTGGGGTTGTTGTGCCTGCAAACCCCATGGCTGGCTCCCTCTGTGGCAGGGAACAAGCTCCAGACCCCAAAAACCCAGCTGGATGAGGGGCTGTTCCCCATGGATTTGCACAGAGGGAAAACACCACGAGCGCTTCTGCACACGGTTTAAATACTCACAGGAAAAACAATGAGCTGAACTCCRTGCTTGGCAAACAAAGCCATTCCAGAGGCTGTTTCAGTCTGCTCAGAACCCTCAGGAAGCAGCTCAGCAGGTCTGGATGGAGGTGGGAAAGGCAGAGAGTCGGAGGCACCAGGGGATGGGACCATCGGGGACACGAAGCGGGTCCTGCTGAGCCTCTGGCAAAGCTCCCTTTGTTTCCTGGAACTGCTCTGGAACACAATGGGGACAAAAAACCATTTCATCCCCGGGGTTTCATTTTCCCTGTGAAACCCTAACCACTTTCCAAGCGTGTGCAAGCTTCCAGTAGCTAAAATTTCCCATGGTGAGTCCTACTTTAACTGGCTGCTGGGTAAAGAGTTTGTTTTTGCTTCTTGGAACTTCTCGAGGTAACCTGGGATAGTGGAAGGTGGAATTGGATGTCACTTCCACCCCAAACCATTCTGGGATTCTGTSATACCTCTGATCCCAAGTGTTTCTCAAACTAAGCCATCATTGCTGATTCATTCTGCAGTTTTTCAAATGATTTCACATCCGGCCTTGCCTTTATCAATCCTTGCCTTCTGTGGATAATTTTCTAGGTTTCTTCCCATCCATTTTTTTGTGGGCTACTCACAAATTACTCAAGGCAGGAGATATCAGACATTCATTAAGCAGCACAACAACATTYCCCCTTTCAGCCTCTCTCACCTACCCTTTTTTTTTTTGGACTACTATGGACCAGAAGTGTCATTTTGATAGATATTTCTAGCACAACTCTCAGAACTCCTTCCTGAGCAGCAACAGCCAGCTCAGAGCCCGATGATTTCCCCCCTGTGCATTGCTTTTCATTTAGCAGCCTTGAATTTCATCTGCTGTTTTATTATCCGCTCACTAAATATCGGAAGGTCCTTCTCCCATCCTTGGAGATCRGCTGTGTTTTCATCTCTTTGGTGTTAACTGAGCATTGCCACCAAATATTCTCATTCTTTTGGTTATTTTCTCACCTGGACTCCCCAAATTCAGGGGGCTGATACACAAAAAAACGTCAATTTTCAATTGTCACTAAGTGCAAAAGCATCCTTCTCAAGGTTCCACAGGGCAGAGGGTGCAGGTGACAAAGTCACACCTACCAATGTGCCCAGTGGCTTTATTAGACAACAAGGATGTTGAATTTCAGCATAAACACCAGTGAAATGGGAAAAGGCCTCTCTTAAACGAGCAGCCTTTTCAAATTCCTTGTAAATTCTCCCCTGGAGCTGTAACTGTGGTGTTTACCAGCGGCTCTGTGAAAGTGGGTGATTTCAGAGTTGGGAGACAAAAACGAGATGTTTCAGTTTCCCAGCCCAGGGGAGCGAGTCAGCAGGGTAAATCGAGTATTTTAGGATTGAAAGGGGCTCCCAGCATGGAGGTGCTGGAGCTTTAGACCTGCTGGGGCCACATCATCTAAAATCAGGCTTGGATGGGGTTTTTTAGTTATTTTTTTGTTGTTTTTTTTTGTTGTTGTTGTTTTTGTTTCTTTGTTTGCTTTTTCATGTTAAAAAAATATATCCAGCAACAATGGTTTCTTTAAAACATCAGCGGGAAAAAGCTGTCCCCAGCAGCACATCTGGAATAATCCCTCCAGATGTGCATCCCTGCCKGATGAGGGCTCTCACTGGAGGGATGAGCACAGAAAACCCCTTTTTTCCCAGTGACAAAACATGCCACCAGCATGTCCAGCAGGAATGGAGCAYAGGAAATGGAAATGGCACATGGAAAATGCTCTACCAAGCTCTCGGCTTCCCTGGTTTTCAGAAAAAGCTGTTTCCCAAACCCTTTTAGCCACAGGGCCACAGCCACCTTGGAAAAGTGCCCRTTAAAATGAGCCATGGGCCCTCCATAAGCCATTCCTCAAAGCCAGGGGGGAGAAAAAACAGTTTATTAAGGGCTAAAGGATGGGTTTGCTCCATAATGAACCTTCCTGCAGTATCGAAGAAAAGCCATGTCTCGCTTCCCTCTCCTAATAAATGGCTTCTTTAGAGTTTAATTAACTTCTCCCCGCTCTTCTTTTGTGGCAAAGTGTCACCCTGACCAGGAGACGAGCTCTCTCTCTGTTCCTTTATCTGGGAGAGCACTGGCCTGCCAGATAAACTGCTCTGCCTAATTTTCTGCACCTTTTTCTCTTCCCGCTCTGCGTATTCCAGGGAGGGAGGCAGGAACAGTAGGAAGCCATACTTTGGGCAGTTTTTGGGATTGGGATCCTTAAAATACAACATGGATTTGTATGGGAATGGGGACCCACCTCACAGACCCACCAGAAAGTGGGTCAGGCTCTCTGCCTGTTCCTTTTGTTTCCTCTGGAAAACCAACCTGGAGGAAACAATTTCTGCCCTTGCAGGGTTTTGTGTTTTCAGCAGCGCTCGTCTGTCCCCCGTGTGTGTGTGTTTATAAATATAGCTCAGAATCGATAGGAGTGAGGTTAGGTCACTGTGTTTCTGAGAAATGGGCTCCTGGAAGCTCACAAACCTGAGCAGCCCCTGCTCCATCCCACAGTGCTCCAGGACCAGCTGCGTGTGCCAAGGTGAGCAGGGCAGCTCTCCTTTAAAAAGGACAAATTTGGGCCAAGTCAAGAGGGACCAGCACAAAATTCTGCTCTGGCTTTTCAGCTCAGACCTCAGCCCTTCYCATTTTGGGGTGGGATGAGGCAGGAACTCATGATCTGGAGGATCTTTTCGACACAAATCCTGGGCTCCTTCTTGGGAAAAGGAAAAAAAAMCAAAAAAAAAGACAGGGACCTGAGTGGCGCCAGCTGATTAATTGTGCCAGGCCAGGAGCAGCCAGGGACTCTGGTGACACCAATGCAGTAATGGTCTCCAGCACACAGACAGTCCCAGAGGACGTGTCCTTCCCACCCAGAGGAAATTAATTAATGGTGGCGATAAATAAACCGCTCCTGATGAATGACAGCGTCCAAAGGAAAAATAGGGGAAAAGAGAGCGTTTTGGAGCACATTTCTGGCGAAGGGATGGACTGGGAAGGGCTCACACTCACTTCTTTTGGATGCAGGAGAAGGATGGGTGGCAGGGAGCATCCCAGGGGAGCAGCAGCAGCTGTGGTGACTATTTTCTGTGCTCAGCACCAGCTCTGCATCCACCCTCAGCTGAAATCCAAGGACTCCTGCACAGCCACCATCCCATTTGGTGTGCCCTGCCCCTGCCCCGTGTATCCCACTGCTCATCCCAGCTCCCACAGCCACAAACMCCGTGTGGGGGTGACACTGGTCCCGTTAATCCATCACAAACAGTCCCTGAATGACCACAGCGCTGATTAGCGGGRCCTGGCACACCCATGGCTCATCCCAGCCCTGCCAGGGCATTTCCTGGGATCCCCACCCGGATCAGACCAGCAGCATCTCCCAGCAGCTCCTAATTGGCACGGGACAAAGTGCCTGCCACGCGCTGGTCAATAGCAATTAGCATCGTCATTAATGAGCGTGTGCTGGCAGCAGTTAGCTAATTACCTGAACCAGGGCAGCGGGGAGAGGCATCAAACCCTGCAGAGCTGCAGGAGAAGGAGCTGCCCTGGGATAAGGGGGATAGGAGAGAATTTTGGGAGCGAGTGAATGGAGGTGATCAGAGGGAAGGAACACCCATCCTATGGGAAAAGGCTGAGAGGATTGGGATTGCTCAGCTTCAGGGAGAACTCAGAGCCCCTTCCAGTGTCTAAAGGGAGTTCAAGAGACCTGGAGAGGGACTTCAGGCAAGGGCAGGATGAGGGGGAATGGCTTCACACTGACAGAAAGCAGGGTTAGATTGCATTCTGGGGAGAAATTGCTCCCTGGGAGGGTGGGCAGGCCCGGCACAGGGTGCCCAGAGAAGCTGTGGCTGCCCCTGGGTCCCTGGCAGTGCCCAAGGCCAGGGCTTGGAGCACCCTGAGATAGTGGAAGGTGTCCCTGCCCATGAAAGGGAGTGTAATGAAATGATTTTAAATTTCCCTTCCCACCCAAACCATTCCCTGATTCTGTGATTCYGTGCCAGCCCTGACATAAAAGTCAGATAAACTTCCACCAGCCAGGCTCTGCCACACCAATTCYAAGCASAAAAAGAAAAAAAAGCAACCAGAGTTGCAGGCTTTGATGAGCATCAAATTAAAACTGTGCACAGGGTCTGTTTTGGTTCCCAGGCACAAGCTGGTTTCAGCTCYCCCCTCTGCCTGCTGTCTGATAACAGTGGTACCCACGGGTTAAGCTTAGCCTGGGGGTGAGATTCGAAAAA
>NW_026624455.1:42956-46180 GCF_030028575.1 Malurus melanocephalus
AAAAAAAAAAAAAAAAGGAGAGAAAGAAACAAAAAGCACCAGCCTGTGTGGCCTGGTAAATGTGATTTCAGGCGTCTTGGCCTCTCTCGTTCCTCCTCCCGTTCCCTGCCTTTCTGGAAGTTAATTCTGTGGAAGGAWAACCCCAAATGTCTGGGTCATATTACCCTGGAAGTGCTGGGAGCTGCTCAGCAAACTGCCCTGTGTTTCACTGGGGTCCTGCACAGGGAACAGCAGATTCAGAGTCCCAGAATGGTTTGGGTTGGAAGGAGCTTTGAAGGCTCATCCTGTTCCAAACCCCCACCATGGGCAGGGACACCTCCCACTGTCCCAGG
The DNA here is from genome assembly GCF_030028575.1 of Malurus melanocephalus. Classification (NCBI taxonomy): domain Eukaryota; kingdom Metazoa; phylum Chordata; class Aves; order Passeriformes; family Maluridae; genus Malurus; species Malurus melanocephalus. The sequence continues at coordinate 43,289 of NW_026624455.1, forward strand.
CTGCTCCCAGCCCCAATGTCCAGCCTGGCCTTGGGCACTGCCAGGGATCCAGGGGCAGCCACAGCTTCTCYGGGCACCCTGTGCCAGTGTCTCCCCCCTCTGCATGGGACAGGGAGACTCTYGTGGGTGGAAAAGATGCCAGTTTTGCATTTCCAGATGTGAAAACGAGCAAGTCCATAAGGTTCTGGCTCCTGAAAAGACCCAGAGCACTTTCAGCACCTGGGGCAAGAGCAAGGGAAATCCGTGATCCTGCTGAAGCAGCACCCAGCTCTACTCACCATCCTGCCTTTTCTGTCCAGCCTTGACCTTTTCCCCCTCCACTCTCCTGAAGTTTCTCCATCCCTTGCCAAGCATCACCAGCCCCTCCAGCACCATCCCTGCTCCCAGAGGTTGATCCAGGATGGATGGAGGGCATTGCTCTTCCCTGCTGCTGACTCCAATGCCAGCATCACGCTGAGCAGCTCATCTTTCCTGCGTGCCTATTAAGCAAAAATTAAAAGAAAATTACATGGGGAAGTCAGCAGCAAGTAGAAGGGGACGGGCTGTAATTATCTGACTATTAATTGGCATAAAGCTCCACTTTAATGCTCTCAGGCCCGTGYTGCTATTTCCTAGGGAAATTTTCTCTCTATTAGCTTTGGATGAGAACTGGGATTCTCYCTGGGAGCTCAGAGCCCACCCAAAAGGTGACTTTCAGCCTCAATCCTTCAGCAGGTTTTTGTTTTCGAGGGACAAAATTGAGAGGTTGTTCCTGACACGGCTTCATCCGCCCGAGGTGGAGGTGGGAAGAGGCAAAATTCACTTTTATTGAACGGTGATAACCAAGCATGACCCTTTGGAAATTCAGTTTGCTCCAAATACAAAACCCAGAAATAAAACAACTCCAGGGATTGGTTCCCCTGTGGCTTCTGCCCTTGGGAATTCCCTTGGGAAGGGTAAAAAACCTCCTGATCCAAACCTGCCAATTAAACTGACCCAAAGCATACAAACACCCTCCAACCCACTCCTGCCAGACCCCAGCAGGAGCTGATTTTGCTCAGGGACCTGAAGATTTCTCTTTAAGCTACATTCTCCTTTAATTCTCGAGCAAAAGAAAAAGAAAACTTGCTAAAGTGAGCTCAGGAAAAAGAAAAAAAAAAGGGAAAAGGGAAGAAATAGGGAAAAAACAAACAGGAAGAAACACCTGCGGGAAAAAGGAAAAAAAAAAACAGGAAAGAGGAAGGAGGGATTTTATTTAGTTCACAGCTTGGAAGCTCAGAGCAAGGAATAAAGAATTGTCCCTTCATCCATGGTTCTCCAGGGACTGCAGTAACATGGAACTACACACCTTTGGGGGCAAAAAGGCTAATTGTCAGCATTCCAAACCCTCAAGAACTTTTAAAAATCCTCAAAAATTGTTTCTCTCTCCATATGTCCCTCTAATTTCCAAACCCAGCAGAGCAAACTTCTACAGCAAAGGCCCAGGAACGCTCTGTGTCACCTGTCAGGAGCAGCATGAATCCCTGCACATGGCATGAGGGCTGGAATGAGATCACCCCTAAGGTCCCTTCTTAACCCAAACCATTCTGCAATTCTATGAAAAAATGAGGATTTTACCAAACTTCAGAGACAATCCCCAGCTGCGGAGGCTCAGCTCACCACTCTGGAAAAGACTTCGCTTTGCCACCTGTCCCAGAGGAGTCATTCCCTTTAAAATTTTAATTTTTAATCCCCTCCTAGGCTGATAAGTTAGTTTTTCTGTGTGATTTTGTACCTGAGCAGAGAGAAGGGAAACCCTGGTGCCACCCTGCTGCTACTGACACAAGAATGGCAGCTTTTCCAAACCAGCAGCTTCTGTTTCCCCCTGCCCTATCCCGAGTAAATTAACCCCAAATCTCTTTGTTTACCCCTATTAAACTCTCGTGGCTCACAGAAAATGCTGTTCCAGGCTCTTTCCTGAGCAGGCAAGAGCCTTTGTTCCCTTTCACCCTGGGGGAAAGCAGGGTTTAGATCATCTCAGAATGCCAGAAAGCAATTTATTTTGACCTGGGCTGTTCCTGCAAAGTCATCTCTTGGCTCCAGCACGTGGCAAGCTCTGTCAGCTGGATCACATGGGTAGGGGACAGGGTTATGGCACACAGAGACAGGGATATGGCACACAGGGACAGGGTTATGGTACACAGGGACAGGGTTATGGCACACAGGGATAGGGGACAGCGTTATGGCACACACAGATAGGGGACAGGGTTATGGCACACGGGGACAGGGTTATGGCACACAGGGACAGGGTTATGACACACAGGGACAGGGTTATGGCACACAGGGACAGGGTAATGGCACACAGGGACAGGGATAGGGGACAGGGTTATGGCACACAGGGACAGGGATATGGCACACAGGGATAGGGGACAGGGTTATGGATAGGGGACAGGGTTATGGATAGGGGACAGGGTTTTGGCACACAGGGACAGGGTTATGGCACACAGGGATAGGGGACAGGGTTATGGCACACAGGGACAGGATTATGGCACACAGGGATATGGCACACAGGGACGGGACAGGGTTATGGCACACAGGGACAGGGTTATGGCACACAGGGACGGGACAGGGTTATGGCACACAGGGACAGGGTTATGACACACAGGGATAGGGGGCTATCGATAGGGGACAGGGTTATGGCACACGGGGACAGGGTTATGGATAGGGGACAGGGTAATGGCACATGGGGACAGGGTTATGGCACACAGGGATGGGGTTATGACACACAGGGACAGGGTTATGGCACACGGGGACAGGGTTATGGCACATGGGGACAGGGTTATGGCACACGGGGATAGGGTTATGGCACATGGGGACAGGGTTATGGCACACGGGGATAGGGTTATGGCACATGGGGACAGGGTTATGGCACAC
>NW_026624455.1:46621-65421 GCF_030028575.1 Malurus melanocephalus
CCTGCAGAGCTCTGAGCTCCAGGAGAGCTGGGCACAGAGGGGGGATTGCTCATCCCAACTCCCTGATGGAAGAAATTCCAAAGGGAATCCTGTCATAAAACCAACAGACTGGTTYRGGTTGGAAGGAACCTTAAAGATGAGCTGGTTCCACTACCTATGACACAGGCAGGGACACCTCCCACTGTYCCAGGCTGCTCCCAGCCCCAATGTCCAGCCTGGCCTTGGGCACTGCCAGGGATCCAGGGGCAGCCACAGCTTCTCTGGGCACCCTGTGCCAGGGCCTGCCCACCCTCCTGGGGACAATTTCCTTCCAATGTCCCATCTGTCCCATACTCCCATGCCTTCTGGCAGGGTGAAGCCATTCCCCCTTCCTTAAAGTCCCTCTCCAGCTCTTTCCTAGCCCCTTTAAGTACTAACAGACCCTAAAAGGCCACAATTAGGGTGCCCCAGAGCTTCCTCCTCTCCAGGCTGATCAATCCCAATTCTCTCAGCCTTTCCTCATGGGAGAGGTCCTATTTAGGATCTATCCTCATTAGAGGCTCCATCCCYTTAATCACCTTGCCAGCCCTCTCCTCTGGACTCACTCCCACAGTCACATCCCAGTTATCCCAGAGCAGCACCAGCTCCACTCCAGTGACCCAAAAGGCACACTCAGCCCTCTCCCCCTCAGCAGGAGGGAGGGATTTTCAGTGATGGAGTSTCACTGCTCTTCCTAAGCTGCTGGCTGAGCTCAGCTCTTCACCTTCAGCATGTTTCTTGCACCCTCAAGCCCAGAATTGTGTCCCTTGCAGCCTCCCAGCCTGGCCCCACCATCCCCTGGAACCACAGTGCAAACACACTGAGCTACATCCACGACAAGTTTGGCTGCAATTCAGACCAGGAGCACCAAAAAGCARCAATCACTGGTGGAAGCCCCTTTTGCAGAGCCCCAGCACTGCCCAGCACAGCCTTTCTGCTCAGGGATTGCAGTAACTCATCTCCCTGTCAATAGGGAATATTTTTAAACGCCTTCCTCCCTGCAGGCAGRCAGAAGCCTCCTCTCCTCTTCCCAGGCGGATTCTTTTTTTATTATTATTGTTGTTTTTCCTCTAGATGAGGGGTTTAAATCATCCTGCCTCCTTTTAGGGCGGGGGAACGAGGGCCAGGGGGCAGAAGGCTCGGAATTGCTGGTGGCAGGCAGTCAGGAAGAAGAGCTGGAAGTTTGTGCAAAGTCCAAACTTTGGATCGGGAGCACAAAGCAAAGTCTGTCTGGCCTTTCCTTCCCAGAAACAAACCCGGGCTCCCTCCTCTCGTTCTTCTTGGCAGGCAGCACAGCACATCCTGCAGAGAAGCCTGGAGACTGTTCCAGTGGGTTGGGAGAGCTGAGGAGAGCTCAGCCTGGCCCTGGCTGGATCCCAGCGAGCCTCTGTGTGTTCCCAGCAGGACACTGACGTGCACAGGCATTTGGGAAGCCCACAAGAGTTTCACCAGAGCTTTGTTTGGCTCTTTCCATGCTCTGGGTGTTATTGCCATGCTGCTCTGCTTGTGCAACAGCCCCAGCAAAGGGCACAGGGCTGCTTTGGAGGGGAAGGAGGAGCGGGGCCCCAAAGAGCCACCGAAATCCCATGTTGGATGRGTTAGAAACAGGCAGACAGGATAAACAGGCTCTGCAGCCCAGTGTTCCCTGACAAAAATACAATTTTTTTTTTTTGCCCTCATGCCCACCACTTTGCCAGCACGACTGAGTGTGCTGGGGCTTTCTCCTGGGCTTGCAAACCCAAACCACTGATAAGGAAAACATGCCCTGAGCCGCCTTCGCTGTGGTTGAGAATCCCAAATCCCAGTCCCAGCCATGGGACACCCTCTGCCAGGCAGCTTCATCCCCTGCTGCYARTGATSCCTGATGATTTCTGCCTTTCCTTTTCATGCAACCTTTTATATACTTTTATACATTTCCTGTACTCTTCATGCATCCCCCTGTACCCTTAGCTGCATCTTGTAATTCCTGTAGCCTGATAATATTCCAGCTTCGTTTTGGGGTTCTGCTGAGCAGAGACCAAACATCCTCAGTAAGAGGTCAGTGTGCTCTGTGCTATCTCAAATTTGAGGCTCCAGCCTTGGGTGAAGCCTCCTCTCTGAAACACATTGTGTAAACTGAKCTCTGGCCTCATCCAGGAGGGATTCATTAGAATGGGGGAYAATACTTCATTTKTTAAGTTTCCTGTTGGGRAATCCTAGATASATTTGCTAATTTGTGACATCTATAAAACTTGTATCCGTGTTATACGCATTTTCCCTCRAGTCGTGCACCAGGGATCSCAAACACCGAGGYAAAACCCTTTTTATCCCCTTAATGTCTGTGTCATTATTGAAACTGGAAACACCAACACCTGGGCACCACCAGACCCCGCCAGCCTGCAGGGAGCCCCCACCCCACTGATGTTCATGGGTCACAAAGTTCCCCCCAAAGATCCATCCTACTCCAGATGTGCAGAAAACGCTCCATGGAGACGTCCTGAGAGCTCAGGAGTAACAAACCCAAGGGCAGAGGAGGCCTTTCTGCAGCCTGATGGTTTTGTTCCCCTTTTAAAGACCTGGCTGTGAGTAATTAAAGCTCCTGYTTCTAAGCTGCCTGGTATTTTAATTGATTTTCTGTGCTGGCTGCCCGCAGCAGAGTCATTCAAATCCAACATTTGTCTTGCAAGCCCCAAACGAGCGGTGAGGGAAAGCGACCTTCCCAAGAGCCCAGCATGGTCTGGACTGGTTTGCACTGGGAATGCTCCTGGTGGGACCAGCTGGATGCCAAACCCTGATGTCCACCAGGGGCAGGAAGGCTTTCCCACCATGACCTTGTTACTTCTCCCAGGAATTTTCTCTGGGCTGTGCATTTTCCACAGGGGAAGAAGAGATTGATCTCCTGCACGTCAGATCCTGGTCAAGAGAAAATCAGGAGTCTGATGTAAAAACAGGGACTGATGTATTCCCACCTCCTTTGGAAACAACTTCCACTGAAATCAGGAGAACCAGGGGAAATTGTTTTTAAAAGTCACAGATTTTATTCCAACCCCAAATTTGGGTTGGATCATGAAGTTCCTTAGGCAGGGATGTCAGTCACGAGGCCAGCTTGCTCAGGACTCCATCCAACCTGGCCTTGAACACTTCCAGGGACGGGSCAYCTACAGCCTCCAAYCCTAAAYAAATCCCAARCTGTTACCAGCAAAGTAAAAATCTAAGCCTGGCTGGTTTTTCACTTCTTTTAGCAGGACCTCAGAGCTGATGACAAGCAAGCCAAGCTTTAGAACRGACAAAAGAAGCTCTGGCAGGTTGGTTAATAAAATCACTGTCAGTGGGGTAGGATTCCTAAATCCGCAGTGACTGCACGAGGTCTCCAAATCCAGAGATGAAGGCTTTCCCCAGCAGGTGGAAAAAACAATTGATTGCCCTTCCCCAAAGTTTTTCCTGTCTAACACTCATGGCCTGTTCTTGGGAGAAGCCCGAACTGCAGCCTCCAGCCAGACTGCCCAGGAGGCACAGGGAAAATGCTGCTCCCAGGGCTGAGAGTTCCATAAAGCTGGGAGCYTTCCTGGGAGCTGCAGGGATGTGTTCCTACAGCCTGCCCGAGCCTCCAGCCTCCTCCAGGAATTTGAAAACAAGCCATGCATATAATAGAGGCACATTTAGCMTGAAAGGGAGATGCTTCACAGAGGACAAGTATTAAAACTGTAAAATATATCCAGAGACATTTCCTGGGAATGCTGAATTTAACCCAGCTCCCAACTGAGCAGGAAGCTCCCAGGGGCGATGGCTGTGTCTGCTGGAGGAACAAAAGCCCAGAGGAGGCTTTACAAGAGAAACCTGCCTGGATTTCCTGGGGATGTGAGGGAAAAAGGTCAGTGCAGGACCCCTCTCTGCTGTCAKCTTGGTGGTGACACTGCCACCAGGCGTGCACACCGAAGGGACATCGGTGTGGCTGCTTGGTGTCACACCCAAGGTCCATCAGCTGTGCAGAAATATTGGGAAAAGGAATAAAAAGAGAGCCAGCCCAACACACTCTGCCAGCAGCCTGCTCTTTCCATACTCTGACAGAGACCCCACTGGGTTTCAGCTTCTGTTTAAAATCCCATGCTGGACCCTTTCTTTGAATTGGTCTCATCACTGCTGGTCCCGCTGACAATCCAGAATTCCAGAATTCTGACAATCCAGAATTCCAGAAGATGCTGCACAAACCTGTTTGACACTTCGGCCCCGTTATCTGTGTGGCAGTGCTTGTTTTGGGGTCTAAAACACACAAGTGGTAAACCCAGGTGAGGAAATTTAAATTTAATGGAAATTTAATCCCATTTATTCCCAATTTCCCATTAAAATGGAAAATAAAATCCCCATGAGAAGCCCCTCTTGGGCAAGAAGGAAGCCTTCACTAAAGTGATTTCACTTGGTCACGAAGCTCTCATCTCTCTTCAGCAAGTGGGAATCTGTGAAGAGAGCTTCCAAAAACCTGATTTTTTTTTTTTTTCTTGCAGCGTATGTGAGACGCCAGCATACAGGTTTTAATTTTTTTTTTTTTCTCCTCCAAAACAGCATGAATCCATCTCAGGACCTCCCCTGCCCTTATCTCTCTGCATGCTCATACATCACCTCCCAGCTGTTGAGACTCCCAGATAGGCTTTTAGTGCACCGAGCTCTTTGCTTATCTCCTTCCTACTCCTGCTCTCCSCACTTCCAGGCAGCCTGGTGAGGAGACCTGCATTTCCCTGAGAACAAAAGTCGAGGCTCTTAAGCCACTTATCTGGAGCAGACTGCTGGAAKTCCCTTGTTCTGGCTGATTCCAGGCTTTATTTTGGGAGGCAGATCCGAGCCTTGGTGGCTGCAGCAAAACTTGTTCTGCTTCAGTTTTGGAAACCTGCAAAGGCTCCTCTTAAAGCCTGCAGYGGAGTTTAACCCTTCCCATATCCACAACTCAGTCATTCCTCAGCAGGGGACTGACCCTTGTCCACTTCTTTGGTGCTGATGGAACCAAAAGGTTTCTCCCAAAGTGATCCCCCAACATCACTGCCAGGCTCTGCCCTCACACCAGCTGTCAAACACAGCATCCAAGGACCCTCCTGAGGTGCTTTGAATGAAAARTAACTCCATGCCACGATTCTCCTGACTCAGGAAAGACATTGCCACGCCTGCTGTATTCCAGAACTGCTGCCTTTGCAGGCACAGAGGATGGAGAGCTGTGTGTCCTTCCCACSAGAGCTGTTCAGCTCCAAGCTATGGGCTGGGTGTTTTTCCCCTCAGGTGTAGGGTTTTTAGCTGAAGGTATCCCTTGGTGATTAAAAAGTCGMTGGAGGCAGCTGGAGTTTTCCTCTACCTGTTAAAAAGGCTGCTGTGAAAATACATAAGGAATAAATGGCTGACAAGGGCTCCTATATATGGAGATTCTCACCACGGCAGCTGTGAATTACGGCCCTATAATTCTTCTGAGGGATCCCAGGGATAACCCAAAATCTGAGAAGTCCTTTACCAGCTTTAGTCAAGTGCAGCCTGACCAGATTTGGGTGGAAGGGGATGGGATGGGGATGTCCTCCCTCCCCCAACCCTTCTGACACACTCCCTTCCACTCCTATTTATACAAAACAACCTGACTTGGAGGACACTGACATTTATCCCCCCTCCTGGGTGAACACTGACCCAGCAAATTTATGATTTGATTCAAATGATTCAAAAATATCCTGATTCATATGGATCAAGCCAATGGGAAAGACACAGGTTGAGTGAAGATCCATGCTGGAACAAGCAGCCAGCTGYGAGAGCAAACCAAAGGGAGCAGACAGGGATTCTGCAGCGGGAAGGAAAGCAAAGATGCTCAGGGACAGCTTGGCAGGGAGCTGGGTTTGGCGAGGGGACAGAGGGAACTTTCACGCTGATGAGCTCACCAGGGCTTTGCAAATGCCACGTTGGCCTTTCCAGCCCGAACAGGGAAAAGCAGTTTTCACACCTAAAAGCCTCCTCCTAATGGCACTTTCACAATTAGCAAGCCACTCTGAAAGGCAGCTCCGTCTCCTCCAGCTGAGATTCCTTCCTCTCGCAGCAGAGCACGGGGTTATTTTCCAACACTGGCGGGCACCAAAGATGAAGCTGAAAATTAAAACGAGCCAAAGCAGCCCCGCTCTTCCCCCCTCCCCACCCCTTTTAATAAAGCTACTGAATATCATGTTCTCAGCATAGATTAACCTAAGCTTTGCTCCCAATTATTGTTTCGCTCTCCTAAGTACAGAAGCAAGGAAGGGGCTTGGCAAATGAACCCAGCTCCGTTGTTTTAGCTGCGCTTCCACTTGTGCAAGTTTGTCTGAATCCTTATTGCTCAGTGAAATCCTCCCTCACACAAACCACTGGCTGTGTATTCCCAAGGCTTTTTACTGCACTTGGCACAAGCCAGGGATTTTTTCAACCCTTTGAACCCCCTGGGGTGAATTCAGACCTGTTGGCAACAGGTTTGCTTTGCTGTGACCCTTGTCCCAGACCCCTGCGAGCAGCCCACAGCTCCTGTGGGGTCATGCAAGRCACACATGGGGATGAAGCATGCCAGAAACAGGTTTTCCTGGCGGTGGAAAATCGAGGCTGCTGCTGGAGACCGGGTTATTTGGGGACTTGCTCGTTACCACTCAGTCCTGAGCACGGTGACGAAATGAAAATGGAAAAGCGAAGAAGGGAAGGATTGCACCGCTCGTGGCTGCGGTGCCTCCGAAGCTGGGCTGTGGGGAAAGCTCTTGATCTCTCTGTGCAGGGAGGCAGCAGGGGAGAAATCCAGCCCACCGGCTCCTCCTTGCCCTTCTCCCGGCACAAACCAAGGCAGCTGTGATTAGAGCCAGGGCTGTTCAGGGATGGAGAGATCCCACGCTTCCCCCGCCGGGTGTCAGGCTGATCAGATCCACCAGCTCCTCCCGACTCTCCGAACGCTGCCCGCGCTCTCCCCGGAGCTCGGCTTTGATTTCCTGCAGCCTGCGGTGCTGCTGGAACAAGTCTCAGCTGGTTTCAGAGCCCAGCCCCGGGTTTAGGTCAGGATGGTTGTTGGGATTGGTGAGGCTGATCCCTGCTTGGTGTGCTCRCTGTGCTCGGAATGCCCCGATCCGCTCCTTCCATCGGCGGGCGCTGCGCAGGGCGGGACGGGGGTGTCACTGCCAAAACCCGTTTATTCCAAAAAAACAGTCTCATTCATACCCTTTTGCACATTATCATTCGTGTCACATATTCACTGGCTACTTATTTAACCATTTAATCTACCATTATTTAACTACAGCACGCCACTATTGGTTACCTATGGCAGAAGCATTCAAGCACTCAGAAAAACACCAGGTGCAGCCCCGTTGCTGTTTTTCTCCTTCCATTGCTTAAATTTCTTACTTCTGTTGATTCTACATTCTCACAGGTAAAAATACCAGCTCTATCCCTTGTTTCCCAGGGTTATGTCACTTGTTTTTCACCTCTAGTTTAGCTAAATTCTTCTCTGATTAGCCAAAGTAACATAAAAGAGCCTGAGTTTTAAAAGGGCAGCAACACCCCTGTCTTACAAGGTTTTACCTCTCCACTACACAGGGGGCTGATTGCGGCCACTCACAGMGAATGCAGGGCTCCAGCATGGCAGAAACGCTCCTCAGGAAACCAAAGGATGGGGAAAACACGAGTACAGCATCAGGGCAATGAGCCCCAGCATCCTTAAATGCTGACACACAAGTCATGGTCAGCAGGCAAGGGGTAACCCAGAGCCGGGTGGCTCAGAATTATAAAATGGTTTGGGTTGGAARGGACTGTAAATATCATCTCATTSCACCTCCCAGTTGCTGAAAAGCCCCATGCAGCCTGGCCTTGAACGCTTCCAGGGATGGGGCAGCYACAGCTTCTACAGCTCAGGGAGARGGAAGGGAGTCGCAGGGGCATTGGTTATTTCCCTTGCCTAAAACAGAGGCTGTGATAGCAAAAATCATGGCAGCAGCTGGATGCTTTCAGCCAGGAAAAACGAAAAGTCAGACCTGTCTGAACTTCATCCTATAGGGGAAAAATGTTATCTATATTGTCCCTTCTCCATCCCACTCTGTGAGAGCCAGGGTGTCCTTTATGGATATGCTGAGGAACGTGAAGGTGACCGAACCTAAGAAAAACACACTTGGACACCTGATAGCTCCCCATGCCAGTACTATTTCACTGCTTTCTAAGGGGTGCTTTGCAAATTGAATGAKCCAAGTGCGTTTAAACACAGGGAGAAAGCCAGGGTATGTCTGATTCATCTTTGGAGACAACCAAAGGTGTATCTCTGCAATTCATCCACGGGTGGTAAATAAGGTGCTCGCCTCACAAGCTGCTCCCAAGTGAGCACAGCAGGGTAAGTTCAAGCTCAGGACTCGGTTTAAAACATTTTTCAGCCTCAGCCCTGGCAGCTGAGCTCTTCAGTCTCTGGTGATTTGCCAAAAGGCTCATTTCTGGCTGCTAATAAGATCCGTGAGTGTGTGAACAAGCGGTGTGGGGACATCTCTCACGGTGGAAAGATTCCTCCCCCTGCATGACCCAGGCAGCCAAAGAGACAGGATATGCCTTGTCCTGCTGCTCCTTGGCTGCTCCAGAAGACACCACCACTGTGGCAAAGGTGTCTTTACACACCTGAGGTCCCTCCAGATCTCATGAAAAGCAGAGCACGTTCAGAGAAAATCATCCTGGTAATAAACAGGCAGAACCTGCAGCCCGTTGGAATAAATCGGTGTTATTTGAGAGCTGCCCGAGAAGAGACTTCAGGGAAGCATGAAGATGGCATTGTTTGTTAAAACAGAACTCTGTTCACAATGCATCCTAAAGGATCCCCACATCCTTCAGCCAGGCCCACACAAAACACAGATTACAGGCTCAGTTTGACTCCTGTTAAAGGTGTTTTTTACCCCTGACTTCCGCAGAGCTCGGATCAGACACAAAAAGGGAGTGAGGTATCAATASAGTACCTATTCTTCAGACACCAGGACCTCATTAGCAGAGCTGTGTAAAAATAATCACACCCCAAAACCAATGCTCTGGAAGTCAACAAATTCATTTCAAGGTTAACTAAAATTTTTTTACCCTCAATATAGAGGTTTGTTTCTGATTTCAGTAGATTTATGCAGGGATTTTTAAAATAACTTTTTTTAAATTGAATTAATAAAGCCACTAGTTACTTCCTTCACCACGGCCCTATTTCCAAACTCAGAYCCAAACCTTGGGAAAAAACCCTCCTGCCCATGTTTCTATGCTAAATCTCTGTGGCCTCAGGATGGTGAGCTCCAGTGATGTCAGGAGACTGCAGAAGGAACRAAAAGTGGAAGCAGGGCTGGGGTCGGAGTGCCAGGATGTGACATTCCMAATCCCCAGCCCATGAGTCAGCACTGGGATGCTGCTGCTTTCCAGCAAAGCACCTGAGGGTGATTTGGGATGTGTCCAAGAGCTGGTTTACAGGTGGAGCTGAGGTGATTCCCGTTTTGGCTGTGCCAATGGTCACCTGCTTTGGTGACACGCTTTTGGCAGGCAAGAGTAATTCCCTCCTTTGTGACACATGGGTTTTATGAACTGCAACAGATGTTTCAGACCACACAGGACCCTGCCCTGCCACTGCCAGAGAGAAGGAAGGAACGTGGAATTGTTGAGGTTGGGAAAACCCTCTCAGAACATCGAGTGCAGCCATTCCCACAGCACTGCCAARCCCACCACTGGCCATGTCCCCAAATGCCAAATCTGCACTGATTTAAATCCCTCCACCTGAGCAGCCTGTTCCAGGGMTTGACAAGCCTCTCCATGARGAAGTTTTTCCCAATCTCCAACCTAAACCTCCCCTGGCACAAGCTGAGGCTGGCTGCTCTCGCCACAGTGCTCCAGGAGGAATTCTGTCTGGCCCAGCAGCAGAGCCAAAGCTGGAGCCCAGCCAGGACAAGGGGCTCAAACCTTCTCCTCCTGTTCCAGCCAGACATCCCAGGAGATCATTAGCGACTGCATGTGACCGGCAGCAATAATTAACCACGCAGAGTTGCTGTTTCTCAAAGCCAAGTCATGTTCTGCCTCCATCACAGGTCTGACATCAGTCAGTAACAACGCTGGCAATTAAAATTAGGCAAGATCTGATTAACGAGATAATGTTCGCTGATCACCACGTATCTGTGTTGAGTCCAACCAAAGGGCTTTTTTTCCTTGGCTGGTGTTTTTCAGGAGGAACAATCAGCTTGAGACTCMTTCAAGCAGCTCCAGTTACTCCAGAACTACTCCAGCTCCTGCACTCCTCAGAGCCCTTCRGGGGAGACAGAGATTTGGAGAATTCAGGATTTTGTACCCTCTCCAGCCAGGAGTGCCAGGGACTCTAGGAGCTCTCACAAGTCTCACCATGGCCCAGTTCAGCAGCCATCCCTGGCTTCCAATATGTAAATATAGTAAGAGGATTGCAGAGAGAGATTWGTCTTGACTAGGAGATTAATTTTAGATCAAATTTGGCTAATGTGGGAAACGCTGCTGGCGAGGATGTGACTGCTTCGATTAGCTTACGAGCACTTTTCTGGCAGAGCTGGCACAAGGAGCTGGAGGGATGCTGAGCTCTGAAGGGAAGGGCAGCACAAGCAGCAGCCCCTGYTCCCTGAGAGCTGTTCCAGCACCCTCAGATCAGCATTTCCTGCACATTCCCCAGCACGGTGCTCCCAGTGCCCTGCTTCTCCTGGTTTGAGTCTCCAGGGAGCCACACGTGGTGCTGCCAGCTGTGCCATGGGGGCACTGGGATGGGAGGGAAGGGATTGCCCAGGTCACAGSAGGAATCTGCTGCCAAGACTTTTCCTCCATCGTCACGGGTCGGGCTATTCGGTGAGCAATGTGTGCCTCACCATCACAAAAGTTTTTTTCCCCAGAAATTAAAATTAAATACTTCTCARTTAGGGATTGAGATGCTCCTAAGGGAGGCAGAAATGAGGAAAAAACCATCTGCATCAGAAGGCTCTTGGAGAGAAGAAAACAGGGCAGGAATTCCTCCGTGCATTAACTGCTGGTGCAAGGTCACTTGGAGACGTGGAGCCCTGAGAGATGCAGGACCCTCGTTCAGAAAACTCTGCTGTTCCACCAAACCTTCCATCACCTGCCTGTGTCTGCTGGCAGGGAAATGGGAGCATTTGGAGGGTTTAATGGCATTCCTACCTGCAGACATTCCCACTAGGAATTGCATCCAGCACCTCTGAACGCTCACAGGGAGCTCATACAGCCTCAACATCTTCAACGAGACACCAACCAAAACAGCCTCTTTGCCACTCTGCAGCCAAGCTCCTGCTCATCCCRGGTTTAATCCCACCATCTGCCTCCTCCAGACGCCCAGGATCCCAGCACCAAGCACCTCTCTGGCCTTGGAGGGGTGACCCACTCCAGCCAAATCCAAAAACCTTGGAGATGGGAAAGGCTTCCCAGCCAGGACAAGCCCCAGGATCCTCCTCCTCAGCCTGTGTCCAGGCAAAGCTAAAGCAGGAGGCTCTGGGGCCACCAGGGAAAGCCCCAAACCTTTATTTCAAAGCCTGAGGAACCACAGAGGGAAAAGGTTAGGGCAGGGCTCAGCTTTTTGTTCAACATGYGCTAACTGTGCCCTGAAGGATGGGACTTCTGGGCTGATCTGGAATATTATAATAGTGCCTCTGTGCCATCTGAAACCAAATCAAAGAAAATGTTCATAAATAGCCCRTGTTAAAGATGGACCCATTTATTTCTTCCCATCCAATTTCCATTCCTTCCCTTTGCCGCATCTGCTAATTATCCAGCGTGCATTTGCTTAAAGAAAACATTTTTCTAGCCTTCACAATCCATCTTCCCATCCTAATGGATCTTGTGGTAAAGTCATTACGGAGACTTTATGAAATCACAGTTATTTCCATGACAACAGTGATGCAATAAAGGTGGGATTATGACATTACTGCAAGATCGAGCTGAAGGACAGGATGGATTTGTTTAGCCCAGACAGGGCAAGGAAGAGACTTCATTCATCCAATGTTTCTAAAAGTGCCTTGAGGTCTGCTAATGGAAGAGACGTTTTATATCTGATTTTTTCTTTTATTTCTTTTTTTTTTTTTTTAAACACTTATTTATTAGGGCTCCTTTCCAAGCACACACGGAGTTTAATAAGTTTGAGAGGAGCATCCGTGCTGAGGGTATATTTACCCATCTCTGTGAAGGGAAAGATCATCCCTGCAAGCCTCGTGGCTCTTACCTTTCCTGCAAGACATCAATGCCTGCTGGGGAAGGGTTTTCCACCAGTTTAAAGGACCAGCACGACAGACTTTTCCCCTTTCAAGGGTGGCTGATCCAAGCTGCTTTCTCTTCCAACATTTTAATCAAGAAATCACCTGCTGACGSATCGCAGCACGAATTGGCTCCCCATGAAATTAGGTTTGAAAATGACATTAAACCCCTTTCTTCTCCTTCAGGGAAGCAGCTTGGGTCTGGCCAGCAGATTCTGAGCCARAACCCATTTTTCTCTCAAACCCAGACACACCGGTAAGGCCCCTCTTGAAGCGATTTTTAGCTCACTCGCTCYTGAGCAATCACAGAATAAACTTAGGTGAAAATGACACAGCAATTCCTAAAGGATCAGAGCACAGAATGCCACAAGACAGCTTTGAAGATGGCTGGGGTTTCTGGTTTGTTTTTCACAAGGAGAAAAGATGAATATTTCATAGGGTACATGGTTCAAAAGTTGATTAATGTTTCAGTGTGTGGAAAACCAAGCTCAAGAGATAAGTCTCCTGATGTAAAATTCTTCAAGCTGGCAGCAGGACCTGTATGGCCAACTTCTCTGAGGGTGTGTTTTGTTTAACCCCCTTCAAAACCACTCCTGCCAGGGRTTTGGTGTGCTGAGAGTGTGACTGGTTCAGGCTGTGACCCACGAGCGTGGGGTGGCCTTGCTTTGGTGTCCCCAGCTCTCTCCTGAAAKGAATGAGATGTCTTTACAAACAAACTGTGGGCTCTGCTGGTAGATCAGGCCAGGTACAGGAGAAAGGAGCAAYGGGAGAAACCATAAATTCCAGAGGAATTCCACCCATTGACACAGACTGGTACTGACCCAAGGMTGTGATAAATCCCTGGATTTAGGGAAAAAGAACAGAGACACAAAGAATAAAAAGGGGAGGATGCRCATGAGAAGGGGTCTGTAGGGAAATTGGGCAGTCTGTACCTCTCCAGTACCTCAGCAATGGGGAAAGAGAGAGGGAAATGCAGCTGGGAAATTGGGATAAAAAGGAGACTGTACCCTCCAGCAATGAGAGAGACCCCATGGAAATGTTCCACGGCCTCTCCCTTCATTCAAATAAAGTTATGGGACTCCTCTGTCTTCTTTTTGGACATAAACCTCTCGTGTTTGTGGATTAATTTTTGTCACCACAGCCAGGCCAGATTGGGATGGCCCACAACACTTCTCCTGCCCCAGTCCTGCTTGTCCAACAGGATATTTTCGGGTTTTCTCTGGCTGGAGGGACTTTCTCCCTCCTGGTGAGGAGCTGTGACCCCAGCACATAAAACACATAAACACCCAGAGCGATGCTCTGAAAGCTCATCWGCTTCAAGCCCAGCCTGGAGCAGCTGCCTCAGCTGGTCCTGCCCCAATTCCCGCTCCTCTAAGCCTTCCCAATATCTCTTCATTGGCAGAAGGGAAACACCGCCAGCGTTAATGAAATGTGAATTATGAACTGCGGCGTGCTGAGGGAGATAGAAAGGGGGATGTAGTTTTGTCATTAACATGGAAAATGGGCACKGCTCCCTCATTCTGCTGCAGGGGAAGAGCAGAGCCCAGCCCGTGCCCCATCCCAGGGCCGGGATGGGTAA
This sequence comes from Malurus melanocephalus, assembly GCF_030028575.1. Classification (NCBI taxonomy): domain Eukaryota; kingdom Metazoa; phylum Chordata; class Aves; order Passeriformes; family Maluridae; genus Malurus; species Malurus melanocephalus. The sequence continues at coordinate 60,434 of NW_026624455.1, forward strand.
TGAGATAACACCACTCTCTCAACCTTCTCCCTCCTTTCTTCTGCGATAAAAGGACAGAGGGAAATGCACACAATTAAAGGGAGGRTTCCAATCGGCCGAGAGATCCAATGAATAATAATGGACCTCCAGCTGCTAATGTGCTTAAGGACTTGCAAGTCTCAAGTGTCTAACCAGCTTAAGGGGCTGTGCCACTGACTTCATTTCTATCTGTAAATGGGAAAGGCAGGAGGAGGGMGGGGAGGGGGGCAATCCTGCCCCTGATTACAGATGGGATCATCATCACCGAGCCCTTCACCATGTGACAGCAGCAAAAGGGTAAAGTCAACTTAACAGCACCCTCAAAGCCAACACTGAGTGTGGGGTGAGGGAGTTCCCTGCTTCACAAGCTCTGTGYGTCACCTCCACCTGGAGTCCCCCAAAATACTCAGAGGAGAGCCCAAGGTGCTGCTAGAATTAAACCAGGGTGCTCTGTGCAGCTCCTGGGGAGGGGAAGGTCTCCACCRTGGTGTGACCTGCAATGCCTGCTCATCTCCCACACCTTCCCTGCAGAAGGGACAGAAAATGGACCACGATGATGGCCAAAGCCATGTTAAAAAGTCCACCTGAAGATTCTCAGAGGTTTTTTTCTGGCACTTCCCTTGTTTTTGTCTCTTTCCCATGAATGCTTCAGTCTCTCTTTCACAATCCATTAACTTCCTCCCTTCCTGGGCCCCCCTGACCAAGGCAGCCTCCTCTCCTTGACCCTCTCAGGTTTCTATCATGCTCATAAATTTCCATGGAGGATCAAGGTAAATAYTCGCAGAGGAGGAAGAGCAGAAGAAAACGCAGAAAGCACTGTCCCAGCCTTGAGTTCTCCACGAAGCTGTCCCCCTCCTCCCCACCCAAAGGTTATAGGGTAACTATCACAGATCTGGGGAGCAGCAGCTTCAGAGGCTGGCAATGAGATGATCAAAGGAACGAGGAATGTTAGCAAGGAAAGGGCTCCTCAGCCTTGGAAAGGGATGCGACAGAGATCTGAGAATCACAAGAARCGCTGTTTCCATCTCTCCCGGAGCAAGGACTAGGGGCATCAGAGGAAACTCACCAGTTCAGAACAAATGAACTGAGCTATTTTTATACCCAGCCTGTCTCTGTGCCATGGGACTCCTCGACACAGGAACTGTGCCTGCCTGGAGCTCGGCAGAGTTCATAAAAAAATCCAGATTTGTWTTTTGCCGAGAGCTCGTGTGCGGAAGCTGTTAGGCACAAACACATCGCTTGTGGGTGAGGAGGTCCCTGATCTACAAACCACAAGAGGCTCAGGAACTATTCTGCAGAATCCCCACTGCTGCTGACCCCGTAGTTACACCGGAATTGCCCGAATCAGAGATGGGATCTTGTGTTTGGGGGCAGCCTGGCCTGACCCTGCGTGACTGCCACCGTGCCTTCACACCTCCAGACAACACATCCCCTCTCCTCCTGCCTTGGGAGACCACAGGTGACAGTGGGATGTCACACGGAGCAGGAGGATGGATGGGAGCGCAATGGGAATAGCTGGCGGCAGCGGGCACGGAGGAGGGAAGGGTTGCGTAAGTGGGCACCGGAGGCTGCTGGTCCCTGGCAAGGGAGGCAGGTACAGCACTAAAGGGCTGAGAGTTGTGTAAGGTCTGCCACGTGTCAGCCCCTGAATCATGCGAGTTTAAAGCCTTCAAAGCGGGATAAGATCTCAGCACGGCCACATGCGCKCTCCTTCCTTCAACCCAACCAGGTCGGGAAAACAACAGGAGAGCACCAGTGAAAGCAGAGCACAGCAATTAGCTAATTAGGGGAGCTGACTAATCAGCTAATTCACAAAGGTTTCTCGTTATTATGCACGGAGAAAATTATTCATTATTATTCTGGAGAGCTCTGGCGTGGAGAGAGGTGGAGCCACTGGGCACGTTCAAAACCCAAAAACCTTGGCGTCTCCTCAGCCTCACTGRTTTTGTGTTGCTGGGGCACAGAACGACCCCTGCTCGTGCTCCTTCAGCAAAGGAGCTGCTCTGACTGCTCCTCTTCTGAGAAAGAGGTAGGAGAGCAGTTCTCTCCTCTTTTGAACCAGCAAAGGGAAATTTATTTGCCCAGAACTGAACAGCTCTATTTAACCTTCTCCTGAACGCTGCCCGGGCAGCTCAGACAACTCAAGTGGTGAAATGATATTGTCTAATTAATGCCCGGGGCGGAACAACGCTGCTGCTTTGAAAGATCGCTCAGCCCAGAGAGACAAATGTCAATAAAAAGATATTTAAGTTGGGGAGGGAGGGGAGAAGGCAAGAACGTGGATGCCCAGCCCACAGTTCTACCCATCTCTCCTTCCCTTCCCCTCCGATGTCCTTGTGCATCACCAGCAACAAAATCACACCGCTGCTATCCCARCCAGGATGGATATTTGAACAGCCTTGGATCAATATTTGTGCAACGGGAAAGCTYGTGCATCACAGGGCTGTGAATTAACCTCCGGTCCCAAATCCACACGGGGCYGCAGGAGCGGCGGGTTCCCCGGGGGAAAAGCGGGACACAGGCACAGGAAAACCAGGAATAATAGATCTACCCTCACCTCACACACTCTTTTACATTTCTCCCTCGGGTTTGGGGTGGGGGGAATAGCTTTTCTTAATTAGCATCCTAACCTTTCTGAAACAGGTTCAAGGGTGTCCTGGCAGGCTTGGGAAGTGGTGTGAAAGCAGCCCTGAGTAGCAGCAGCAGAATTAGTCAGGTGTAAAAGGATCTCGCTTTTTCTTCTGGGGACGTGATTAGGGCACCAGTAATGAGGAACACCAAGAACATCCAAGGTTGAAGAAATGCATTTTTTTCCCTTATTAAAGGCAAGCGTTACCTCGGAATCGCGTGCTTGGGAGGTGSRGAATGTTTCTGGCGGCAGAAAATCRTTGATGCTGAAGCCCTTTCTGAGCTGTGCTGGTTGCCACCAGCTGCTCCAGCCCAGACCATTGGCAGGTGTCAGGTGTGTCCATATTGCCCATGGAATCAGGTCCATGGCCAGTGCCTGCTCCTCAAGGCTGAGCTTCCTTCCCCCACCCACGGGAAACAACAGAACAAGACTTGGACTGCCCAGCCCACACTCCAACGATCCCAAATCTGGGCTCCCCAATCTGGGCTCCCAGCAGCCCAGGCCACCAAATCTGAAGGATATTTGTAAAACTGCTCCGATCTCATTTCCCTTTCTGAATTGCCCTTCCTCTCTCACGGCAGTGATGGATCAAGCAGCGTGCCAGATCTGCTGTCCCGCTTCTAGACAGCTTTCAGAAGCCTCTGTTGGTTTCCTGTGTTGGATTTTCCACCCAGCCTTGCTCTGACACCCTTCTAAAAGGAGCTGGAGGTTTCCCTCGCCGCTCCTTTTCACAAGCACAACTTTTGCCTCRGCTGGATCTGTGCAATTCCCTTCTCCAGCCTTGCAGCACAACAGTGGGACAGCAAGGGCTTGGATTGTGGCTGCTCACCACATGGAAACAAAGGGATTGGCAAATTCACCCTGGGAAGGAGACGAGAAAAGACATTTACACAAAGGGAAGGCTTTTCACTCCAGACACTCGATGATGCTCGCCTCCGTTTTTTCCTCATGTTATTTGCCATATTTAGTCTCTTTTCATCCTGCCTTGCCATCAAAGAGGGAATGGCACTTGCCCAGTGAGGGAATGGACGAGATAAATTTGCTCACTGAGTGATGAAATGTGTTTTTTCCTTCTGCTCAGCCTCTGTCTGGGTCTTGTTTCTAGTTTGCAGCAGAGATCCTCCCCTTTTCTCCACCTCTCCTCCAAATCCAAGGAAGCTGTTTCGTTTGGGTGGGAAGTTCGATTTAAAAGAAACTCAAAAATATTTTTGACTGTCAGAGGAATTTGCGGGYAGAAACGCGCCAATTAATCTACATTACGGTGAAATTAGCCTGATATTAAAACGATAGGAGGATGACAAGGGAGAGATCAGCCTCTAATGTCCTCATTAGCCAGCAGTGCTCCTTGGGAGCTCTCCATTAGGAGAAGGAAGCCGTCTGGTTGCACCTCATTAGCACCTGGGTTAATGACAGATAGGAAGGCAGGGAAATGGGCTGTCCCCCCACCCTTGCTGCCATTCTCCTGGATGGAAGTTGATGTTCCCCACTGCTCCTCTATTTGCAATGGCAAGACAGGTGGAACAGGACCCATTTTTCCAAACAAAAGTGGTGTTTTTGTGGTTTTATCCTGGAGGCCAGGATAATTTGGGCACTACCTGGCCACAGCATGACCCCTGAGTTGGAGCTGCACAAGAAAATCTCCCTCGAGAGCCTCACAAACCCTTCCTGCTCCTCTACAGCTCTCTGTGTCCTCCTTTTCTCCTTGGCTTTCACACGATTTTTGCCCTCTCTCCACTCTGCTCTGCTTTTCCACCCCTCTGCTTGCTGGCAGCTGCTCAGCTCCCAGAGCAACCCTTCCGATTCTCTCCTCTCCACGCCAGCCCTGGCTGTCGATTTTATTGTTAAGCTCTGGGTTTGGGGTTTTTTTCTACATTTTTTGACCCCACTGATGTCAGGTCAGATTGTCTGTCAGCACAACACCAGGTTGCCAGCAGATGAAGGATGACTCACGGGGAAGGCAACAAGGAGAAAAAGCATCACCCTCGTAATAAAAAACACAAAAATCCCCCCAAAAGAGTTGAGATTTTCCCAGAGAGGATGCAGAATCGTTCAAGGGTCTTCCTCCAAAAATGCTACTGGCCTGGAAGGCAGGAGGATTCACACACATGGCAGCAGAGATAGGAACAACTTCAGTGGAAGCAGGGCGTTATCTGTGCAGGGGCAGGGCACATCTGCCCAAAGACAGGAATTATGCACAAAACCAGGCACAGGGACAGCTTGGAGGTAAAGATGGGAACAGCTTTGATTTGTGCTTCTGAAAGGGCCCTCCAGCATCAGCTGGAAGGGGAACACAGACTCATGGAATATTCTGAGCTGGAAGGGACACGCAGGGATCGTGGAG
>NW_026624456.1:0-11043 GCF_030028575.1 Malurus melanocephalus
AAGGAAAGGAAAGGAAAGGAAAGGAAAGGAAAGGAAAGGAAAGGAAAGGAAAGGAAAGGAAAGGAAAGGAAAGGAAAGGAAAGGAAAGGAAACCCGAAAGCCCAGAAAGCCATATCAAAGATGTGTGTTACTGAAAATGGATGAAATATAAAGGTTTGGTTTCTTTAGCCGGGCTGGGCACAGAGGAGCCTCCCCAGGCTGTGACGGGCACAGAGTGAGCAGAGCTCAGCAGGAAGGGGGGRTGGCCATGTGGCCGGGCTGTGGTGACCTGGTCACTGTGGTGACCTGCTCTGCTCTGCTGTGTCTGAGGAGCGATTGCTGCCCCGGACAGGTCACAGAGGCACAGCCACGGGGACTTTGCTCTAGTACCCAATATTGCTCTATTTTATGCAGTTTTGTACCCGGGTTCTGGGCAGCCTGGCCATGTTCTTTTGCCTCAACCCAAATTCTGAATCCAAATTTTATTTTTCTTCACTTTGTATTATTTACATGGGAGAATACATTCAAACATMATGAGCTCGATGATTTTGTGTAAGAATTGTGAGTCTGGGGGTGCACCCTGACCTGCCAGGGAGGGAGCAAAGGTGGCACCAGGCTCTGTTTTACCTGGGCACAGCGAGGACTTTGTTCCAATTGCAGCACTGGGGGAGGCACGAGCTGGCAGCAACAGCGTGTCCTTCATGGCAGTCACACCCCAGGACAATCACGGGCTTCAAGGAGGTCCTAAACACCCCTTCAATTTGAACTCCTGCCCTTGATGCTGCAGCGAGAGGCAGAGTTGCTGTGTGGGGATGCAGAGACCCCCTCATTCTCTGCCTGGAAAAGCCAGAACCCTCCAGGGGAGCTGGACGCTTTCCTAATGGAATATTTTCCTGTTTGGAAACGGGGACGTGACAAAAATAACGCTGTTCTCCTGCGAGGATAATTTTATCAAGGTCCCGGTGGGAAGCGGGCACAGTCCCAGCCCGGGGCTCTGCCAGCTCTGTGCCAGTCCCTGCGTGCCCAGAGGGGCTGTGGGGGAAAAGAAAACCCAATTTAAGGGCAAATCCTGTGTTTTTGCTTTGCTCCCAGCTGCTGTGTGGCTCTGAAGGGATTTGRGGTGAATGCTCTGCTCCGAGGTGGGTGTGGGGCAGGTTCTGAGCTCTGTCCTGGGCACAATTGTCCCCTCCATGGGGACAGACCATGCCCAAGCTGTGCCCGCAGCAAGCCTGGGGCCACAGGGCTGCTGCCCTTTGGAGCCAGCTCCCAGAGTTATTGGAATTTAAACCTAAAGTGGGTCAGTGGCATTTCGGTTCAAAGTTTTATTTGCTGTCGGAGCGGGTTTTCAGAACGCGGATTGGAATTTCATCAGAAATTCCTGAAGTGCTTTTAAAGGGGACCATGGTAATTAGCAGAGCTGGTGATTTAAATCGTCTCTGCTGGAATAAGGAGGTGGTTTGCTGATTATGTTTGAATTACAATGGGAAATGAGAAGATTAGGTGGAGGAAAACCTATTTTGTTACTGATATCAGTAATCTGGCAATTGAGAGAGTTGTCAAAAAGTTACAAAATGAGACAGAATCTCTTACCCTGACAAAACCCTCCCGTTTTCCTCTTCCCAGGCAGTTTCAGTGCTTCCCTGGTTTTSCCCRGGAAGGTTTGGAGGCACTGACAGGACACAGATGGGATGTGGGGTTAAATCCCACTCAGGGGCTGGAGGGGKCTGGCAGTGCAGAGCCTGCCCTCCCCTGTGATCCTGCTCAGCATCAGCAAATGATCCCTCTGCCTGTTTTTTTTCCATCTGTAACAGCAGCAAATGTGCTTTCAAGAATTGTGCTTCAGACATTTGTTAATCCTTCAATGAAAAAAAATGTAACAGCAGCGTTAAGCATTGTTTAATTTTTGTACGCTTGAACTATAAAACCATCCTCAAGCAGGATCCTTTTCCTTAATGGATGTTTTGCATTTCAAAGGATTAAATGTTCTTTATGCAGTGCTCTGCCCTCACTTTCCAGCTCCTTTTGTGGTTGTCTGAGCTGCAGAGAGAGAAGTTAAAAACGAACAGAACACGAAGGTTCCAGAGGGGCCAGTGCTGCCTGAGTGGAGTCTGCTGAACATGGAAAAGTGTCCTTGGAAAGGCTCCCGAGGGAGTGAAGTACTCGTGTGCCTCTAATCTGAACAGAAAGCAATGTCAGCCYGGAGGAAGTAAAACAAAGCCACTCATGCAGGAGTCACATCCTTTGAGTGTGCTCAGGGCTGAGCTCACCCAGTTCCGAGCTCGGGGGAGCCTCTCCTGTCCTGTCCCCGCTGCAGGGGTGGGATGGGGGTCCTGCCTGGCCCCGGGTTCAGGTTCTCCTGCTCGGGGRTGTCCCTGGGCACGGGGAGGCAGCGGCTCCGTGCCTGTGCTGGGGAACAGGAGCTCCTGCTGATCCTGTCCCGCAGAAGATGCTGCAGCACAGTGATGTCCCCCGGCCTCGCCAGGGATGCCCCGTGACTCACGGTGATTTCCTGCAGSAGTTCATAGTGTTTGTTTTCCAGGGAATGTCTCGCCCAGCCCTCTGAGTGCTGTGGGCACATCCTGGCACAGGTCAGGCTGAGCTGGAGAGGAACTGGAGCGCTGTGAGCATCCCTCTGCTCTGTCCCGCTGATTGCAGATTGCTCCAATGCTTTATTGCGTTTGCTGTGGTCCATTTTCATCTTTGTCTCCTCTCTATCCCAATATTCCCTCCCCGATACCCAGGACAATACTGGACACGGCAGTCTGGAGCTGCTGCAGCCTCATTTTCCTGGCTCAGGAAAGTTTATGGACCCCCTGCCCCAGCCTCTCTGAGCACCCACCCGTTCGCAGCTGAGTTTTTCCTTTCCGTTTTTTATTGCTCTGAGTTGATGGTCTGTCAATGAGCCTGTTGCTCAGTTTTGTTCTGGTTTGAAGGTGTGGAGCCCTCAATCGCCGCTGATGTTTCACCTCGCTCTGGGGTAGCTCTGGGCACACATGAGCGCTTTGACTGCGCCCACCCCGGCGTGCAGCGGCAGCTCGGGGCACGTCTCATCCCTCCGTTTCTCTTTCAAACATTCCAGGGCTCCTTCTCTCTCCCGTTTTGCCGGCAGCGGGGCCGGGGAGGCGGCTGGCGAGCAGGAATGCGGCGTGACCGCATTGCTGAGCGGAGCCGGGCGGGCACGCCCAGGTGTGGCACAGGAGGAAGCTCAGCCCAGCTTTCACACACTGTAGCCTGAGGCACAATAATTTTTTTTTTCCAGCTCTCTGTACCCTCGTTCTGAGCTGCCGGTCCCCAGCTCGACGTGYCCGTGTCGCTCAGCGTGGGGGTGGCAGGGGGGTGACACCAACAGCGAAGCCACCCGAGTYATCTGATGGGTTCTGCTGAGCCCCTCAGAAGCCTGGGAGAGGAGGGGACTTTGGGCTTGTTTCCCTGAAGTACATGGAAAAGGCTTGATATGAGTTTTTCTGAGGATGAAAACCCGATTTAGCTGAAATTCAGCTCTTGAGCAGGGGTGGGGTGGTGGTGGCTGCACTCCCAGCTGCCTTCACTGAACAGTTCTCACTTTAAACAGGTTTTTAGAAGTTTGTTCCTTTGCTGCCACAGTAAAAYGATATTAAAGTTCTGCTGCTGTTTCCATTAACGCTCATGTAAAGCATCAGTGCCGCTGGAAGGTGGTGGTGAGCGCAGGGGAGCTCTGACAGGTCCGAGGCAGGGGAGGAGGGCTCCTCATCAGCCCCGGGCATGCGGCTGCTGCCCAAACAAGAACCGTGTCTGGAAAAAAACAGGAAAAAGGGACTCTGACTGTTTGCACGGCTGCTCAGCTCACAGAACTGTGTTTGTTGAGCTCAATTTTGTGTCTCGAGAAACTGCAGAAGCGCGGGCAGGAGCGGGGATCTGCCGGGGCAGCCCATTCCGTGCGCTCGGGCTGCTGTGTGATCTGAGAACACACCGTGCGATTGTGACTCGGGGCATCCCGAACTGGGCTGATACCGGCACTGCCAGAGCCAGAACACACCGGGTAAACCCTCCGGGAGGTGCTGAGCCCGCAGCGGCTCCGAGGAGCGGGTTTGGGGCCCATCCAGCCCCGGGTGAACCCAGCCGGGCTCTGCCCGTGCCGGTGCCCGCGGAGCAGCTGCCGCTCTGCCCTCAGCCCGTGCGGTGTTTGCTGTTTGCTGTGCCCGTCTGGGAGCTGTCATGAGCTATGCGCTCACAGGGTGTGGATGTCTGGGGATCCCTGAATCACTCCTTTATCATCACTGCACCCACAGGCTCCTTCTCTGCAGGTGAGGCAGCTGCGCGTTAAAAGCCTGCGGGGAGCAGCCGGCGCTCAGAGGGCTCTCTCGGCTGCCAGGACACAGCAGGGACAGCACGGGGACACCACGGGGACGAGAGCAGGTGAGGTTTGTGGCTGCTGGRGGTGTGTGCTGGCAGCAATTCCTCCCCTGGGCTGTCCCACGGGGTTCTTTTCCCTGCGGGAGCCATTCACAGGCGGATTTTATGGGTCTCTCCTCTTCCTGGAATGAGACTTGGGGCCGTGGCGCGATGAGTTTGGGTCTGGAATCGATTCTGGAAGCGCAGGGCGAGGGTGGGGCTGGAGCACAGGGAGTGCAGAGTGCCCGGGAGGGGGGCTGGGGGTCGCAGGGGGGTGGGTGCCCTCTCCATCCCTTCCAGCCCCACGTTCTCTTCCAGCCCCGCGTTCCCTGAGCACGGCCAGCACGGGGCTGGGGCTCATTGCATGATGGGCAGATTCACTTGGAGCATCTGCTTTCCTCTTCGTTATTCATGGTTTTTTTTTTTTTTCCCCCCCATGTCATTCTGTGCAGATCAATTAACAGTATCTCCTTGCAAAGTGAGAAGGAAGGTGGACCTGGACACAGCTCTTGACTGGCATTTTGTGCTCTTTTCACCCACGCTGCAAACCCTTCCCAAGGTGTGYCCGTGGCCGAATGGAGCCTCGCTGCCGGCTGTGGCCGTGGGCACTGCTGCTCCTGCTGGGTAAGGCTGGGCTCCTGAAGGGCAGGGACCCGCTGGCTCCTTGGCAGCGCTGCTGATGGAGTATGGGCAGCAGTGCAGAGCCTGGCTTTGGTAAYGGGGCTGRWGSGGGGCAGAAGGGAACGGGGRACATCACCAGGGCTGGCTCTGGGTACAGGGGACATCATCAGGATTAGCTCTGGGAACGGGGGACATCACCAGGGCTGGCTCTAAGAACGGGGGACATCACCAGGGCTGGCTCTGCGAACGGGGGACATCATCAGAGCTGGCTCTAGGAATGGGGGACATCATCAGAGCTGGCTATGGGAATGGGGGACGTCATCAGGGCTGGCTCTGGGAACAGGGGACACCCTCAGGGCTGGCTATGGGAACGGGGAACACCCCCAGGATTGGCTTTGGGAACAGGGGACACCCTCAGGGCTGCTCAGTTTGATGGGCAGGGCACTGAGCATCCCTGCAGCCCAAACACTGGGGCCAGGGCAAAGAAGGGTTTTGGAAATAACTCCTTATACAAAGCACTATTAATTTAAAGCACTATTTATTTAAAAATAAAGGGGCAAAGGCCCCTTCTCCTCACTGGCACATGCACTGGTTTGTGCCAGGCACGGCCCTGTGGTTGGTTTGGTGCAGCTCCTGTTGTGTTCTGTGATGCTGGTTGGGGTCTGTGCCTCCCTGACTCCAGCCCTGACCCCATTTCCCGCTGTTGCAGCTGCCCCATGGCTTGTCAGAGCACAGAGATCCTGTTCYCAGGGAGCCTGCTACCCTCCTGCCGGGGACCTGCTGCTGGGACGGGCTGCTGGCCTGAGAGCCTCCTCCACCTGYGGCCTCAGCAAACCCGAGACGTACTGCACACCCCACGGAGAGGTACAGCCCTGCTCAGCACCCCCTGCACCCCCTGAGGGGTGGCAATGCCTTCATCCCTCCATCCTCCCCACCTTCAGCAGGATGTGTTTAACCTGGATGGGGTTCTGAGCTGCCTGGGCTGCTGGGAATTGTCCTTTTCCATGGCAGGGGGTGGAATGGGATGAGCTTTTCCAACCCAAATCTGTGATCTGTCACCCTCCCAGCCATTGCACCACCTTCAGTGTCCCCTCTGTCCTTCTGTGCCACCCTCAGAGATGGCAGTGACAGCCAATGGGCAGCAAAATCYTGCCATGAGCACTGTGGGCAAAGCCTCCCAAACCCTGCTATCCTTGGCATTTTAGCTGCAAACCAAACTGGTATTTTACTGGTCTGAAATGGGAACGTTTCAGCTCTTTCCCAGACTGTGCAGCTGTTCCCCATCACTGCTCGTGCGGGTCAGGGGGTCCTGCAGGGGAGTAAAACTGCATCCAGAACAGATTCCCAGAGCCCAGTGCAGATTCCCAGAGCCAGATTCCCAGATTCCCAGAGCCAGATTCCCAGATTCCCAGAGCCCCCGGATCACAGGGAGGGCTGAGGGACAGATCTGTCCCAGCTCAGAGCTGAGAGCTGCAGGGGGGCTGTGTTCCTGGGGTGAGCATTTCCTAAAGCTGTTCTGTGTGTGCTGTTAACCCCAGAAATGCCTCGAGAGGAACTCCAAGGATTCAGGGCCGGACAGGAATCCAGGGTTTTGGAAAAGATGCTTCCTAAAGCTTTTCTGTGTGTGCTGTTAACCCCATAATTGCCTCAGGAGGGGCTCCAAGGGTTCGGGGCAGGACAGGCAGTGAGGGTTTTGGAAAAGATGCTTCCTAAAGCTTTTCTGTGTGTGCTGTTAACCCCATAATTGCCTCAGGAGGGGCTCCAAGGGTTCAGGGCAGGACAGGCAGCGAGAATTTTGGAAAAAATGCTTCCTAAAGCTGTTCTGTGTGTGCTGTTAACCCCAGAACTGCCTCGGGAGGGGTTGCAAGGTTCAGGGCAGGACAGGGATCGAGGGTTTTGGAAAAGATGCTTCCTAAAGCTTTTCTGTGTGTGCTGTTAACCCCATAATTGCCTCAGGAGGGGCTCCAAGGGTTCAGGGCAGGACAGGCAGCGAGAATTTTGGAAAAAATGCTTCCTAAAGCTGTTCTGTGTGTGCTGTTAACCCCAGAACTGCCTCGGGAGGGGTTCCAAGGGTTCAGGGCAGGACAGGGATCGAGGGTTTTGGAAGAGATGCTGTGGAGGAAAGGAGTGGCAGCTCTCCAGCGGGTTCAGTGYTCTGCACAGAACCCAGCTCCAGTGAGTCAGCCTCCTCCTACAGTTATTCCCCTGCAAACTGAAGGCCAGGATGGGGCTGTGAGTGGATTTGTTGAGCAGCCAGCGGTGTTCTGGCTGGGCTAGAGAGGTTTCCACTCATCCCTGAGCTCAGGGAGGAGGCAGCTCCCGGCCCAGAGGGGTGTGAGCAYTGAATCCTCCTGGACGCTGGGCTGGCTGCAGCATCCCTCCTCCCTCAGGTCCTTTTYTAGGCTGACAGGCACAGTCAGGCATTTCCTCCACTCCTTTTTTTGGAGCTCTTCTGCTGCTCCCAGGGATCAGGATTTTTGTTCACCACACAAATAAACTGCTGCTGCTTCCCTGGGCTGCTGTGGCCCATGGACAGGGGAAAGGGAAGCAGTTTTATTTCTGCTCTGACTTCATTAGTTGTTCCTTCACAATTTCTGCTTATAGATRAGGAAAATTATACATAAATCTGCCTCTGAAATCTTCATTTAAYGTTGACTTTTGGCAGTGATTTTTATTTGAAAAGGATGTTTGGGGACTTTGGGGCTTGGGAAGTGAGTAAGGACAAAACCTTGATTAACTGCTCATCCCTTCCCTTACAAGCAGCAGGGTTAAGAGGGATATGAACAATTAACACTGAGATGTTGAGTGGGATTCTCCAATTGTACTTTTGCTTCCTTACTCATTTGTGATCCCTTCCTATATTGAAGTGAAAGATTCAGAGTTACTGATAGCAAATCCCCTGGTTTCTGTTCTGCAGCTGCAGTTGCTGATGGGRTTTTGATTATACCAACTCTTAACTTGGGAGAAATCCCCATGGGTTCAGCATTTCCCAATTTTTCCCCCCCTTTCTCTACTTCCCTAATTTAAGCAAAACTGAACTCGATTTCCCCCTTTGCCATCCCATAAAAAGCAAGCAAGTTTAATTTATCGACTCTTAGGGCTCTTTTTTTGGTTGCAAGCCTTGCTCTTGTTTCGTTGCCAAATAGGTACAAATCTGGAGGTGGTTTTGCAACCTCAGCAGAGGGCATGGGACGAGGGGTTGCTGCAGTGCCTGGGGCTGCTCCCTGCTGGCCCCAGGGTCCTCTTTTGCAACTCTGGTGGTCACTCATCAACTTCAGCCTCTGCTCCATTGTCTGCCCGGCTCCAGATCCCTCTTAACCTTTATACTTTGCTCTGCCCATTGCTCCATCCCTGGCTGCAGGCTCAGCCCCTGTGAAATCCAGGAAGGACACTCAGAACTGGCGTTTGTAGCCCCGGGCAGGGAATGGAGCAGTGCTGGGAGCTGGGAAATCACTCAGTGCTTGGGAAGAGCTGCTGGAGGCAGCTGGGAAGGGAAGGAGAGAGGAAAACTGAAAATAAAATAGGAAAATAAATGAGGCTGGATTTGGAATCTGTGAGGTGCTGAGGAAAGACTCAGTAGGAAAGACTGAGGTGTGATTGAAGGCTCAGTTAACACTTCTCGTTCTTTAAATATAGGTCGATAATATATGTAAATATCGGTGTTATGCATATGTAAATATCAGTATTATGCATATGTAAATATCAATGTATATATGGAGCTGTGAGAAGGAGCACGGAGCTCCCACTGAGGGAGCCAAGGGGAGGCACCTCGAGCATCCCAGTGAGATCTGCACCAGAGAACAGGAGAGGAATAGAGCTGTGTCCCTGAGCTGCTGGTGCTGCCCTTTACTGCATCCTCCCAGAGCAGCTTGGGGTGGGAATTTTAATATTTAAAATGTTGTTTTTGCATAAGGCTCAAGGATCCAGATTTTCTGTCTTCTCTCACCTGATCTTTGTGGGCACTTGGAGGATGTGAAGGGTGGGAAGTGACCTCTGTGGTGGTGACACAGAGCCATCCAGGGGGGATTGAGAGAAGAGGATCCAGAGGAGCCTGTGGCAGTCAGGGCAGGGAGGTGGGAGCCYCTTGGAGCTGCTGGCACAGCACAGGGGTCCCTCCTGCTGATGGGTGCTGGCAGCTGCCTGGCRCTGTGCTCTGCAGCATCTCTGGAGCTCGGCACCCACTCCTCTTTGGCTGCTTCCAAAAAAAACCGGCCAGTGTGTGCCAGAGAGACGTGCCAGACTGGTGCTGGTGGAGCTTACATCTGCTGGGCCACCTGTGGGAATCACTCAGGGAGCTCAGCCCACCCCCAGAGTGCTGGAACAGGGAAAACTGGGGCTCCCAGCTCGCTTTTCCTTCCAGACTCACATCGAGCTTTTAATGGGAAAAATGCACCCACAAAATAACAAAATGGCTGTGGTTGGATGGGACCAGAGCATGGCTTCTCGTTTGGGGTTTTTCTTCAGCAAGTCAGGGCTTTGCACCGGGTAATTTGCATTCCTGCCTGGTTGGAGGTGAGCAGACACCTCGGTGCTTATCTCACCCAGGCATTCAGACACGCCCTGCTCTTTGCTGCAGGGATGTGCCCCTACCTGCCGAAGAAAAAAAAACCCATTTCCCATTATTTTCCTCTCCTCCCTTCTCTGTATCTCATTTTTTCGGTCTCACGGTTGCAGATTGACACATATCAAACTGGGAGACATCTTGTCAGTGCCTTGCAGAGGCAGCGGGAGCCGTGTGGGGTGTGGGATAAGCTGGTGCAGTTTGGGGTTTGCAGCCTGTCATCCTGGCAGATTTTACACAAAAAAAATGCTGATGTGAGAACAGATGGGGTGAGGAAAACAGGCACCCACAYGCTTGCTTGTAGCAAGGGAAAGAAACTTCATTTCCTTAAACCCCATCCTTGGGAGGTTTGTCCAGCTCGTGTCTTTATCCCCATCTCTGCTGCCCCTCTGAATTTGGGGTGAAATCAAGCTGGGGGCAGAGCCCTCTCTCTGTGAGTGGAGCAGAACCTTGGAGCTCATTTTCAGTGTCATTTCCAAGCAGCCAGGCCAGGAAATGACCCTGATGTCATGGCAAAGAGAGCCTCAGGCTCAATGTGGGATTTTGGGGTGTCTGTGCAGGGCTGGGAGCTGCACCCAGTGATCCTTGTGGCTCCATTTCAGTTCCATCATTCTGTGATGTGTCTGTGTTCCAGAACTGAATCCCAGTCCCGTTTAGTGAGTACCAGTTGCTGACTGGGAAGCTGAACCATGATGACAGAGCCATGGGGAACTCCTGCTGCCTTTTCCCATGGCAAATGTCTGAATTTCTACTCCACAAGCCTGGCACAGCCAGGAATAGAGAATTGTCCTGCAGGAAAGGGGCTGGAAATGACATGATGTGGCTTTGCATGTGCCTTTGTCCCCCAGGTCCCTTCTGGCTCTGCCCACCCTGGTGTTAATAACCCCAAATCTCTCTGTATAAATCCCCACTGCTTTCTCCCAGATAGATTTGGGGCAGGAATTGCTGTCCCTATAGAGCAGAGCTGTGCAAGAGCTCCATGGTGGGAGGCTGTGAGGTGGGAGCCTGGCTCACACTGTGCTCACCCTGATAAATGTGGGACCCCCGAGCTCTCCAGAGCCAGGAGAGCTCTCTGTTCCACGGCTGCAAAGCTCAGCTCCCCCTTCTGCTGATGAATAAGTGCAGTTTATTTCGGGCTGTGCTCCTGTGCCAGGAGGTTTAGTTTCAAGGGCTCTTTGCTCGTGTTAAAATGGCAGCAGGAGCTCCTGAAATTACTTTGGGCAGGGTCCAYCAGGATGAAATCATTGGAGATTTGCTGCCTTGAATGAGCAGAGGAGCRAGAGAGGCTGCTCAGGAGCTGGGTCACAAGGTCAGAGCAGAGAAAAGCTGCAGAATTGTCACACTTGGGCATTGTCAAGTTGTTCTTTGCGGACTTTTTCCTACTTGCATTTATTTCTGAGACATGACTCTATTAATTTGAGCACGGTAGCTTTCCCTCTCAAACAACTGCGTCGTGAATTATCTTTCAAAAGTTCGGAATGAATTTCCCTTCATCTCAGGAGCTCCATATT
>NW_026624456.1:12325-17871 GCF_030028575.1 Malurus melanocephalus
GCTCCCAGGGATCTACTGAGCCTAAAAAAAGCCATGGCAGAGMGCTGGGAAAAGGTACGTGCTGGGAGAGCTCTCCTCAGCCTGAGCTGTCATTTTTGGTAATTCCCTCTGTCCCAAGGAACTTTGAGACACATAGACACAGCTGGKAAGAGCAAATCCTGCTGTTGTGCAATCCAAGGATTTCACAATTTGCTCTGAGGACGTGAAATGAATTTTGCTTCCAGGGTTAATTTTAGTCTTAATTAAAACAATGAGAATTTTTTTTTTTTTTTAAAGAATAGGAGATTTTTGCAGCCAGCACAGCCCTGGGCCGTCTGGGGAGGGTTTGTCTCCATTTTTTCTGTTTGAAATAGGGCTGCAGCTGCATTGTAGCTGCAGGAGAGCACTGGTGTCCCTGGCTGTGTGAATGATCTCATCAGTATGCACGAATCACTCCTAATGAATAATTTAGCCAAGATTAACCTTTCCCCTCGCAGAAAGCCTKCCTTTCTCCTTTGCTGAGCAGTCAGAACGGGTGTGATGTTTAATCACCGCTGGCAATTGTTCAGTAGATTATTTCTGTGGGTAATTCCTGCAACTCCCTGACAATTCGCTGCTCGTGGCCATTATCTGAAATGAGTTCTGCTTAGTCCTGATTCAATTATTTGTGATTCTCACTGGCAGAGCCGGGAGGAGTTGGTAGAGGCAGGGAAATTGGATGATTGTGTATTTCCAGCTTTGTTTGCTTACTTTGTGACATTGTTACAAATATTGGAGTGTGCCACCTGCTGTGCTGGGGCATTTCTCGACAGAGAACATAAAGATTGGGGGAAATGTTATGGAAATTGATGGGTTTCGAGTGTGGATTTCACTGTGCACCCCGCTGGGAAAGGGTTCCAGGGCTGGGCAGAGCAGGTCTGGGCTGTGTTAGGAAATAAACCACGAATTCATTTTTGTAAACCATAAATTGATTTTTTGAAGGGKAAACTTTTTAAAGAGAAAATTGTGGTACCACCCTGTCCCTGCCCCAGCCCGTGTGAAGGGCCCTGCTTGGGGGGATGGGTTGGAATTGGCTCATTTATTTCAAGTATCCCATGGAAGATTTTTGCACACAAGTGGCTGTAAAGTGATTCTTGTCACTTGTCACCTCATGTCCCTGGAAAGCTGATCCCATCACTGAGGCCCCAGCATGCCCAGGGTGTCACCCAAAGCCACCACGGTGCCAGCAGAAGGTGTCCCGTTACCTCCCCAGTGCCAGCTGTGCCCCTGCCAGTCCCCTCCTGTCCCCCCCCTCAGAAGGGGTGACCTTTCTGAGCTGTCAGAGCCACTCCTGCCATCTCTGACACTCTGAGCTCCATCCTCCCCGATCCCCGGGGCTCTGGGATGTGTCACTGTCACACTCGTGTCCACTGCTCCATTTGGAGCCTGCTCTGTGCTCAGGACAGCTGAGAATCCTGGCTGCTTTGGGCTGGAAGGGACTCCAAGGTGATGAAGTTCCAGTGTCCTTCATGKGACACCTTCCACTGTCCCRTCCATCCTGGCCTTGGGTGCTTGCAGGGATCCAKGGCAGCCACGGTTTCTCTGGATAATCTGTTTTTCACCAGGCTGGAGGTGCTGAGCCCTTCATTCCCTGGGGTTTGCTCCACTCCAAGTGCTTCAGGTGGGCTYTGGCCCCATCTCCAGTTCACCATCCCCACCTTGGCCTCACTGGGTGTCCCCTCCCCATTTCCTGGTGGTCCTCGCCCACCCCATGGCTGCTGGCCAGCCCTTCCCCACTCCCATCTCTGCTCAATCCTTTSCTGCTGTTCTGATCTCTCTGAGCCGTGGTGGCTGCAGGGAGCCTTGCTGCTCAGTGACATTTTGGGGTTTGTTTGCTCCCGGGGGACRCTTTACTCCCGTCCCCACATTCCCTGTGCTGAATCTCTGTTTACTCCTTGGGTGACTTGCTCAAGTGAAGGGCTGAACTTTGAGCTGCTCGACTTCCCACCCCCTGGCTTCTCACCCACTGTTTGCTCTGCTCTGCTCCCCGGGGACGGCCTGGGGGGGCCGAGCATGGCCGAGCTCTTGGATAGGAGAGAAAAGCTTTTCTGTTCACCCAGACAGCCCCCTCGGCTCTGTGGAAAGGGCAAACTGGTCCTGAAAAGCTGCAAAGGGCTTTCTACCAAATTTGGCATTGTGGAAAAGATGGGGTTGCTTAAAAAACCACAGATTTGATGGTCTGCCAAAAAATCTGTGTTAATCAAAAGCATTTTGGGTTTAGTTTTTAGCCCATAAAGCCCTGAGTTGTGGTTTTTAACAAGGGGTGGAGGGSAGCACCTGAGTCCTGTGTGTGTCAGCTCTCCCTCAGTGAGCTGTGCTGGTGCTGTTTGATCCTAAATGAATCCACCCTGCATTTCCCCCTCATCTCTGAGGTGTTTCCCTTTGGGGTCACCCCCTGAGCGRTGCTGGGATGGTCACTCACCCCTGTCCTTTCCCTTGCAGTGGAGCATGAAGTGCTGCAGGTGTGACTCGAGGCTGCCCCACAGCTACAACGGGCACCGCGTGGAGAATGTCCTGTCCTCAGCCGGGCGAGCACGCTGGTGGCAGTCCCAGAACGGTGAGGGCCACCAGGGCCACCAGCCCTGTGCTCTTGGCAATCAGGGCAAGGGGCAATGATGCTGAGTTCAGGAAGGAAGGGAATGACTGAGCTGGGTCAGCACAAAGTGTTTTGCTGTCCCCATGTCCCCACTGTCCCCGTGACGGAGCCTCTGTGTGCCCGCAGGTGTGGAGCGCGTGTCCCTGCAGCTGGACCTGGAGCAGACCTTCCAGCTGGACAATGTGGTGCTGCACTTCAGGGTTGGTGTCCCCGGGCAGCTCCTCTGCTCCGAGGAGGCYGTGGATGGCAGCAGAGGGGCTCTGTCATGGGGGGATTTCAGGGCACAGCTCCCTTCAGGCTGACAGGAAACATCCCAGGGTCCCTGTCCTGTTCCCCTGATTTCTTACGGCTGTTTCAGTGTGAACTGGGAATTCCATCCCATTGGGAATGGTGGGGCAGGGTGRGGGGTTCCCATCCCAGGAATGGCTGAGGCTGGAAAGCCTCCTGGGGGCAGGTTGTGCGTGGTGGCTGCAGCAGGGCTGGCCTGGGCGTGAGGGATCCCAAAGGTGGAGCATGCAGGGGACAGGGATGGCTCCAGCAGCCCAGGGACGAGGAGGAGGAGGAGGAGAGACAGGCAGAGCCAGGGCAGGACCCGGCTGGGGCTGTCCTGCCAGCCTGTGGTGTCACCATGATGCCAGCCTGTGGTGTCACCCTGTGCTGCCAGCCCGTGGTGTCACCCTGTGGTGTCACCCTGTGGTGCCACCCGGTGATCCCAGCCTGTGGTGCCATCCTGTGCTGCCAGCCTGTGGTGTCACCCTGTGCTGCCAGCCCGTGGTGTCACTGTGATGCCAGCCTCTGCTGCCAGCCCGTGGTGTCACCCTGTGGTGCTAGCCCATGGTGTCACCATGATCCCAGCCCGTGGTGTCACCCCGTGGTGTCACCGTGATGCCAGCCCATGGTGTCACTGTGATGCCAGCCCGTGCTGCCAGCCCGTGGTGTCACCCTGTGGTGCTAGCCCATGGTGTCACCGTGATGCCAGCCTGTGATGCCAGCCCGTGGTGTCACCCCGTGGTGTCACCGTGATGCCAGCCCGTGATGCCAGCCGTGGTGTCACCCTGTGGTGTCACCGTGATGCCAGCCCATGATGCCAGCCCGTGGTGTCACCCCGTGGTGTCACTGTGATGCCAGCCCGTGGTGTCACCCCGTGGTGTCACCGTGATGCCAGCCCGCTCTGTCTCTCCCTGCCCGCAGTCCCCGCCCGCAGCCATGCTGATCGAGCGCTCGGTGGACTCTGGCAGGACCTGGCAGGTGCTGCAGTTCCTGGCCACCGACTGTGCCACCGCCTTCCCCCGTGTGCCCCGCGGGCCCCCCGAGGGCTGGCAGGACCCCCGGTGCCAGGAGCTGCGGGGACACCCTGTGCATGGGGGCACGGTGGGTATCGCCTTTGGCTTTGGGTTTGGGTTGGGTTTGGGTTTGGGTTTGGGTTTGGGTTCGGGTTTGGGTTTGGGTTTGGGTTTGGGTTTGGGTTTGGGGTGGTGCCCCGTGCATGGGGGCATGGTGGGTATCAGATTTGGGTTTGGGTTTGGGTTTGAGGTTTGGGTTTGGGTTCGGGTTCGGGTTTGGGTTTGGGTTTCAGGTTTGGGTTTGGCTTTGGCTTTGGCTTTGGCTTTGGGTTTCAGGTTTGGGTTTGGGTTTCAGGTTTGGGTTTGGGTTTGGGTTTCAGGTTTGGGTTGGGTTTGGGTTTGGGTTTCAGGTTTGGGTTTGGTTTGGGTTTGGGTTTCAGGTTTGGGTTTGGTTTGGGTTTGGGTTTGGGTTTGGGTTCGGGTTTGAGTTTGGGTTTGGGTTTGGGTTCGGGTTTGGGTTTGGGTTTGGGTTTGGGTTTGGGTTTGGGTTGGGTTTGGGGTGGTGCCCTGTGCACGGGGGCATGGTGGGTATCTGGTTTGGGTTTGGGTTTGGGTTTGGGGTGGTGCCCTGTGCATGGGGGCACGATGGGTATCGGGTTTGGGTTTGGGTTTAGGTTTGGGTTTGGGTTTGGGTTTGGGTTTGAGGTTTGGGTTTAGGTTTGGGTTTGGGTTTGGGTTTGAGTTCGGGTTTGGGTTTGTGTCTGGGTTTGGGTTTCAGGTTTGGGTTTGAGTTTGAGTTTGGGTTTGGGTTTCAGGTTTGGGTTTGGGTTTGGGTTTGGGTTTCAGGTTTGGGTTGGGTTTGGGTTCGGGTTTGGGTTTGGGTTTGGGTTTAGGTTTGAGATGGAGGTCCTGGGCGCTGCTGCAGGAACAGGGGGTGGCCTGGAAGCCTTGCACCCCTGCTGAAGGATGGGGCCGTGGCCATCCCGCCCTGCTGAGGGCAATCCTTGGCAGTTCCTGCTCTCTGGCAGCACAGCCTTTGGTGCCCTGGGATGTGCCAGATGCTGTGGTGGTTTTCCTACAGAACCCTCAGCAGCTCCAAAGGCTTGGCCCACGTTCAGTGATGTGCAGAGCACCCGGTGCCCAGAGCAGGAGCAGAGAGCAGCTCGAGTTTCCTGCTTTTTAACCCAGTTTTTAATCCTTTCTAAGGTGAAATTCAGTGTCCAGGAGCTGGGGTCTGCAATCACCCCCTCTTACAGCCAAGCCATCGAGAGTGAGTGATGGGGCTCCTTCAGGGCACAGGGAGTGGGGCTCAACGGGTTCCTCGGGGTTTGCAGAGCTGAGCTGGGATCAGCCCTGAGCTGCACAGACCAAGGAACAGCTCTTGGCCTTGGAGGGCTCAGCCGCTGCTCTTTGTGCCCGTTCCTCCTTGCCACGTCCTGCCAAGCGCTTCTTTGGGCACCTGCCACCCTCACACCCGTCCCCTGTCCCCACAGAGCTGGGGCCCTTCACCAACCTGCGCATCAACTTCACGGAGCTGCCGCACGTCCCGCGCCAGGGCTACCACGCGCCCAGCACCTTCTACGCCGTGACGGAGCTGCAGGTGCTGGGGAGCTGCTTCTGCCACGGGCACGCCGAGCGCTGCGGCCCTG
>NW_026624456.1:19847-30242 GCF_030028575.1 Malurus melanocephalus
TCCCCACAGCAGTGACAGTTGTTGTCCCCATAGCAGTGACAGTTCTCCCCACAGCAGTGACAGTTGTTGTCCCCCCAGCAGTGACAATTGTTGTCCCCATATCAGTGACAGTTCTCCCCACAGCAGTGACAGTTGTTGTCCCCCCAGCAGTGACAGTTCTCCCCACAGCAGTGACAGTTGTTGTCCCCCCAGCAGTGACAATTGTTGTCCCCACAGCAGTGACAGTTGTTGTCCCCACAGCAGTGACAGTTGTCCCCACAGCAGTGACAGTTGTCCCCAGCAGTGACAGTTGTCCCCACAGCAGTGACAATTGTCCCCACAGCAGTGACAATTGTTGTCCCCCCAGCAGTGACAGTTGTCCCCACAGCAGTGACAATTGTCCCCACAGCAGTGACAATTGTCCCCACAGCAGTGACAGTTGTCCCCACAGCAGTGACAGTTGTTGTCCCCACAGCAGTGACAATTGTCCCCACAGCAGTGACACTTGTCCCCAGCAGTGACAGTTGTCCCCAGCAGTGACAATTGTTGTCCCCCCAGCAGTGACAATTGTTGTCCCCCCAGCAGTGACAGTTCTCCCCCCAGCAGTGACAATTGTTGTCCCCCCAGCAGTGACAATTGTCCCCCCAGCAGGTCCCTGGTCACTGCGTGTGCCAGCACAACACGGCGGGGCCGCACTGTGAGCGCTGCGCTGCCCTGTACAACGCCCGGCCCTGGGCACCCGCCGAGGACAGCGACCCCCACGAGTGCCAGAGTACGGTCAGGGCTCCCCACCCCAAATCCTGCCCCTTTTTGGGGGCTGTGACACACTCCCTGGTGCCAGCGCGGGGCTGTCCCCGGTGTCACTGTCACACGGCAGCCTTGGGCACCCTCTAGTGCCACCACCGCCGCTGCTGCCAGAGGGGTTTGTACCCTCCAGCTCCGGCTGAGCCCTTCTCTGGGCTTTGCCAGGATGTGACTGCAATGGCCACTCGTCCTCGTGCCACTTTGACCCCGAGCTGTACCGGGCCAGCGGCGGGGCCAGCGGGGGAGTGTGTGACAACTGCCAGCACAACACCGAGGGCAACAACTGCGAGCGCTGCGCCACCAACTATTTCCGCAACCAGCAGCAGGAGCTGAGCCACCCCGAGGCCTGTCTGCGTGAGTGGCACCCCTRAACCCCGCAGAGCCTTCCCCAGCGCTGTCCCCCTCAGCTGGGACATCTCTCACCCGTTTGCAGCCTGTGAGTGTGACCCGGATGGCACCGTGCCCGGCTCTGTCTGTGACCCGGTGACAGGGCGCTGTGTCTGCAAGGACAACGTGCAGGGGGACCGCTGCCACCTCTGCAAGCCRGGCTTTGCCCAGCTGGCCAGTGCCAACCCCGCCGGGTGCCGCAGTGAGTACCCCAAACACCCCTGGGTGTCCCCTCTGTGGCTCTGAAAGGGACCCGGGTCCTGCCCAGCTTTGGGGTTTGGGGTTTTCAAGCCAAGGGCCCACTTTGTAAAGGTTTATAAAAGCTCCATGGGGGTGGTTTCAGGTGTAAGTTGAGCACAGGGAAGTGGGGTTTGAGTTTGGGGTGTGCAGCTCTGTCCCCAGTGTCCCCAGAGAGCAGGGCAGCACAGGCAGCTCTGGGTCAGGGCAGGGCCGTGTCCCCCTGGGCTGGGGGGATGCTGAGGCCCCTCCAATTCCTGCTGCAGCGTTTGGGGTCGCTGTCAGAACAAGGTGCGGCTCTCCTGAGCTCAGCTGGGATGGGACAGACCGCAGAGCTCCTCTGGGGTGGCTGCGAGCTCCTTCCTCCTTCCTCCAGGCGGCTCCGGGGCTGTGCCCTCGCTGCTGCCCCACCCAACCTTTCCCTGTTCCAGGATGCTCCTGCAATGCCCTGGGCACACGGCAGGACGTGCCCTGACCCAACGTTTCCCTGTTCCAGGATGCTCCTGCAATGCYCTGGGCACACGGCAGGACGTGCCCTGTGACGATGAGAGCGGCAGGTGCTCCTGCCTGCCCAACGTGGAGGGCAGCGACTGCGGGCAGTGCGCGGCCGGGCACTGGGACCTGGGCAGCGGGCAGGGCTGCCGGCCCTGTGAGTGCCACCCCCGCGGCTCCCGCAGCCCCCAGTGCAACCAGGTACCCCCAATTCCCCACACCTGCCCACCCTGGGCACCCTCAGGGCGGCTCCTCTTCCTTCCCTTTCATTGCTTGCTCTGGTTTGCCTTTCCTGAGCTGCTGGGAGGGGGTTGAGCCGTGACTCAGTGTCCCCTCAGAGCATCAGACCCACCTGTGGGGTGGCTCCTTTGTCCTGTCCCATCCACGGGAACCTCCTCAAAAAGAGCCGTGCGTTCCCCAGAGCATCCCACTCTTATTTTCCTTTTCTCGTTTCCTTGAAAACACCACGGCAGACAATTCGGGAAAATGAAAGAAGGTGGTAATTATTGAGGCAAGATTAAGTCACTTTAACAAGCCTGATATTTATCAAGGAAGCCCTAATAAGACATCTTCATACAGGCGAGGGAAGTTAATTATGCTCATTTGTCAATGAAAAGCATGTATGCCACTTCAGATTTAAGAGGCAACTGGGAAAATTAAAATGTAAAAAAAACCCAAACCACGACAAATTCTAAGAGCCTAAGAAAGGTTCCAATGAGCTCAGTGAGGGGAGGAGACCTGAGACAGCAAAGCAGCTGCTCGTGGGCGATTGCTTTGTTTCTGAAACGCCCTCCTTGTGCTGCTGGGGCTGTTTGGAACCCGTGTGCATCCTGTGCATCCAGCCTGGCACGGGCACCTGGGGCATGTCCTGGGCACAGAGCGGGCAAGGAAATGCTCCATGAGCTGGTTTAATGGTCAAGAGCAGCTGAGGGAGGGCTCTGCCAGGACAGTGCCGGGCACTGGGTGCCCCTGATATGTTCCCTGTCAGTTCAGAGGGCAGTGTTGGGTTCTGGGTGCCCCTGATGTGTTCTCTGTCAGCTCACAGGGCAGTGCCCCTGATGTGCTCTCTGTCAGCTCACAGGGCAGTGCTGGGCACTGGGTGCCCCTGATGTGCTCTCTGTCAGCTCACAGGGCAGTGTTGGGCACTGGGTGCCCCTGATGTGCTCTCTGTCAGTTCACAGGGCAGTGCCCATGCAGGGATGGATTCACAGGACAGACGTGCTCGGCCCTGGGGCAGCAGCTGTGCCCACCCCGGCACTACAGGGATGCACGGGGACAATGCACAGGTAGGGAGCATCCCTTTGCCTTTGGCCTGGCGTTTCCTGGGTGAAATCAYGGCTTAGCTGGGCAGAGGGCAGCTGGCCTATGTCCTGACATCCCTGTTCCCATGGGGTTTGCAAGAGAGGCTTTCTCTCTGGAACAGTCCCCCATTTCATCCCCAGTATCCACCAGTGCCCTCCCAGCAGCCTTGGGTGATCTGTGGGCTGGCCCTGCAGGGTCAGGGGCTATTCCAGCTCCTGGGCATGGGGGCTCTTCCCGTTCCTCTGCCCGTGCCACCTCTGTCCCAGCTGCTGCAGGGAGGGGATGCTTGGGTTGGGACCCCATTARCGCTAATTAAGGGGTTGGTTTTATACAGATATCAATTTATTCACCACCCCCTTCCACCTCTCTGTCCACCTCTCCTCTCCAGAGTGTGACTGTGACTTCCAGGGCACRGAGGAGCAGGGCTGTGACCAGGCCACGGGCCGGTGCCAGTGCCGCGCCGGTGTCACCGGGCCCCGCTGTGAGCAGTGCCAGCGTGGCCACTGCAGCTCGTACCCGGCCTGYGAGCTGTGCCACCCCTGCTTCCACACCTTCGACCAGAGCATCGAGGGGCTGCGCCTGCGCCAGGCCGGGCTGGCCAACGCCACGGGGCAGCTGCCCGCGGGCATGGGGGGGTCCTGGCTGAGCCCCCGCCTCTCGCAGGCACAGGACAACGTGCAGCGGGCACGGGCCATCCTCGGCCACTCGGCCAGCAGCCAGCAGAGCCTGGCCCAGGTGGSCAGTGCCCTCGCTGCCATCAGGTGAGGGACGGGCTCTGCCCATGGGGTGCATCCCTGAGCCATATCCCTGCTGGTATTTCTCTGTGAGCAGCTTGCACAGCTTTTGCTGTCCCTGCGGTGCCCTGCTCTGCTCACAGGCTGTGGGCATGGATGGGGCAGAGCAGAGCGGCGTTTCCAYATGTGCTCTCTCAGCCCTGCTCGCTAAATTCACGTTTTGCTCCTTTCCTGTCGCAGGGAGCAGGTCCGAGGCATCAATCCCAACCTGCGTTTTCTGGATGACACCTCCTCCCTGGTGAGGGAGCTCGAAGCCCTCAACAGCAGCTTGTTCACCACCAGCTCCCAGTACCAGAGCAAGAAAGCCCAGTTTGAGAGCAGCCGCAGCACGGATCTGTCAGGTACAGCTCTGCAGATACAACTTTGGCCATTTGTGGCTGTTCATTTACCTCAGCCTGGCTGTGCTGGTGGGTAAGGAGGAGTTTAAACCTGATCCCTGCCTCACAACAGCAGAGATCTCCTCTCCCCAGAGAGAGGGGGGTGCTTYGCTGCAGCCTCTGCTCCATGAGCTGGGCTCTCACACCGTTGGGGTGTTTTCTCTGGTGTTTTGGGGCCCATTCTGTGTTCTGTTCCCCACCAGCACGATCTCTGCTGCCGGGAGGGGTGGAAAGGGAATGGCCCTGCTGGGGGGGTGTCCCTGGGTCCATGGGACGGTGGAGGCTGTGCACAGATGGAGGGGATGGAAGATGGAGCAGGAATCAGGTGCTTGGGAGGAGAAGAGCTCACGAAGCCCCGTGGTGATGCTGGGGGATGCTGCCATCAGCTCCCTGCCCCAGCTCCTCTCACAGCACCTCCCTGCTGTCCCCTCCTGTCACAGCACACCCTCAGCTTGGGGACRTGCCAGCTGTGCCCAGGGCTGTGCCAGGACAGTTCACTCTGCACCTCTGTGGGTGCAGGGCTCAGAGATCCTGTCCTGGCACCCTCCTTGCAGCCTGTGCTGGAGGGGACTGATGGGGCTGCTCAGGAGCTGGGAAAAGGTTCTGAAACCCATCCTGCCCTGCCAAAGCCTGGGATGTGCATTGTCTGCTCAATTTTGTTTCAGCCTTTTAACCCCAACCCAGAGTTCAGCCCTTCAGGAGCCCTCAAGCTCTCTGAAGGAATGGCTGAGAGGTGTTTGSAGATGCAGGGAGTGTTTGGTGCTGCTCCTGGCTGCATCCTGCTCCTGTGCACACAGCTCTGCTCCCAGGGCAGTGCCCCAAGAGGCTGTGCTGCTTTGGGAGCCCTTTGTGCCATTTATCGGCTTTGTTCCCTCAGGAGCCTTCCAGACCATCCGCTCTGCCTACCAGACATCCAGCAGTGCGGGCAGYGTGGCCACCAGAGCCCCGGGGCTGCTGGCCCAGGCACGGGAGAGCATCCGCAGCACCGTGGGGCTCCAGGGGAGCCTGGCCGGGGCCACGGGCCAGCTGCTGGCCCTCAAGGGCGAGCTGGCCTCAGCCCCCAACCTGACCCCCGCCATAAACCAGGTGAGGGGGCAAAGGGGGTTTTGAACGTCCCCATGGGTGTGTGTGGTTTTCAGGAGGGCCCTGCAGAGCTCAGGGGGCAGAGGTCTCRTCCCTCAGCCTTGTCCCTCAGACAAGGTCCCTGTCCCGACAGACTCGGCTGCTGCTGTGGCCAGAACCGGCTGAGCACACCCTGCCTGGGAACCAGAGACCCCAAATCATTGCCCACCATCCCTCTTTTCCCTCTGGGGACTCTCCCATGTGTCAGCTCCTGTATCTCCCAGACCCACTTCATTTCTGGATGAGTTTCTCTCATTTCTCCTTCAGTGCTTTGTTATTGCCATGGAGATCCATTTCGGTGTCTCCTCATGCACGGTTGCTGTGGAGACCACCAGCCTCCCCTCCCTGCTATGAGGGCACCAGCACGTTCCGAGGCAGCAGGCACACAAAGCCTGGCTCTGCTGTGCCCCGTGCACAGGGCATCTTTGGGGCTCTCTCTGACTGTGCAAGCTGCTGCTGCTGCTCTCCTGGGGCTTCTCATCCTTTCACTGCCCCAAAGTGAACGGTGMAGGTGGGATGGAGGGGTTTGCAGAGGTGTTTGCCCCACCCGGGTGTGCTCTGTTACTCACCCTGAGCCGCTGGGCTTTGGCTGCTGCCGTGCTGCTGTGTCTGCTCCGGCTCGGGCTGCTGAGGTGCTGCTGGCACAGTGATGATGCCAGGTGGCATCAACAGTGGYACATCTCCAGTCCTCGGGGCTGTGCCATCTGTGTCACTGCCAGCGCCCCTGGGCTCCTGCCTGTGCCCACACAGCTCCTGCAGCACGAGTTCAGCAATTCCCGGTGCCTTGGCAGGGTCTGCCTCCCCTTTGGGGCCATGTTTGTCTCCCCTCTCCCTTTGGGGCTGTGTTTGCCTCCCCTTTGGGGCTGTGTTTGTGTCTTCTCTCCTTTGGGACTATGTTTGCCTTTCCTTTGGGGCTGTGTTTGCCTCTCCTTTGGGGCTGTGTTTGTCCCCCCTCCCTTTGGGGCCGTGTTTGTCTCTCCTTTAGGGCTGTGTTTGCCTCTCCTTTGGGGCTGTGTTTGCCTCTCCTCCCTTTGGGGCTGTGTTTGCCTCCCCTTTGGGGCTGTGCTTGTCTCCCCTTTGGGGCTGTGTTTGCCTCTCCTTTAGGGCTGTGTTTGCTTCCCCTTTGGGGCTGTGTTTGCCTCCCCTTTGGGGCTGTGTTTGCCTCTCCCTTTGGGGCTGTGTTTGTCCCCCCTCCCTTTGGGGCTGTGTTTGTGTCTCCTCTCCTTTGGGGCTGTGTTTGCCTCTCCTCTCCCCTTTGGGGCTGTGTTTGTCCCCTCTCCTTTGGGGCCGTGTTTGTCCTCCCTTTGGGGCCGTGTTTGCTTCCCCACAGACACTGAGGTGGCAGCTGGTGGCATTTCCAGCTGGCAATGCCAACCCCAGCTGTTCTCTCCCATCCAGGTGTGCGGAGGGGCCCGGCTGGAGCCGTGCACCCCTGCCCAGTGCCCGGGGCTGCTGTGCCCTCGGGATAACAGCTCTGCCTGCGGGGCTGGCCGGCCCTGCCACGGGCTCTTCCCTCTGTCCAGCGCAGCCCTGGCTGCGGCCGGGAGAGCGGCCAAGGAGTTCAGCAGCCTGAGCGCCCGGCTCCGGGACACGGCACAGCTGGTGAGTGTGGGCACTGCCCGTCACACTGCCCTCTGCTTGCCCAGCAGAGAGGGAGGAATGCCCCACTCAATCGCTGAGCGAGGCTGGATCCCATGGGCAGCTTCAGAAATTCAGGAATTTCTGTGTGGGAGGCTCCGTGCTGTGCGTGTGGGTGCTGCCTCCCCCAGCTGAAGGCACACGAGGGGCTCTGGACACACGAGGAAGCCTCGCTCCCTCCTGGGCACAGACCAGTGTGGCAGCAGGGCTGGGAATAATATAGAAAACTGGGAATCTGCAGCTGTGTCTGCTCCAGCATTTGGTGCAGTCAGGGAGAGTTCACATGTTCGGTCTCTCCCAGCTTCTTTCTGTGGCTTGCAAAGATAAAGTGAGGTTTCAAAGTCATTCAAAATCCATTTCMAAGGTGTTTTTAAAAGCTGAATGGTGCTGTCCCTCTTTGAGAGCAGATCCAGCCCTCAATCTTTGCCATTTACAGCCCTTCACAGCTGTGGTGCAGTGAGGACAGGGAACAGCATCGTGTCCTTCCCAGTTCCTTGKGAGCTGGGGCTGTGGGCTCCAGGTGAGGAGAAAAGGCACCCTCAGGTCGCTGTTTTTTTTGCAGATAAAGACGACAGAGCTGTCTGCCAGTCAGGTGGAGAGCAGCACGCGGCGGCTGGCGGAGCAGATGGGGGTGACAAGGACCCAGATCGAGGGGGACGTGCGGCGCATCCGGCAGCTCATCCAGCAAGTGCGGAAYGTCCTCTCAGGTACCCTGGGCTGCAGTTTGCTTTGTGCCTGGGCACAGCTGGTTTTTTTTACTGATAGAGAATCACCGAGCTTGGAAAAGTCCTCCAAGGTCACCCAGTCCAACYTGTGCCCAGTGCCCACTTTGTCACCAGTGAGTGCCACATCCAGTGCTCTGGACATGCAGAGCTGGGGGTTTGCAGCCAGCACTGACCTGTCTGACCACGCTCAGTGCTGCAGACAGCCAGCTGACCCTGCTCTGGGGCAGGCTGCTCAGCAGATGACAATTCCTTGTCATCCTACAAACGGATGGGGTGACTTATTGTTCACAGACAGATTGTAATAACATAATGAGCCTCCCGAGCATTTGCTGAATAAGAAAATCAGGTCATTTGGTGCTGCCCGGTGTTAATGATGAGTGAAGATATTTCTGAGCTAATCGCTGGGCTAATGTCCCTTGGGCTCTGCCTGCCACTGATTTATTAAGTTTTATTTGTGAAATGAAAAAAGGCCTGTCTTGAAACACACCCTGATCTGCTCAGTGCGGGCTGCCTTGCTGTGCTCTGGGCTCAGCCATGGTGTTCTCCTTGCCACATTCAAGGGTTCATTTCAGTCATTTCCTGAAAGTTTTGCTGGTGTGGGTGAGAAGTGCATTGAGTTCAAGGAGATGAATTCAGAGGGATCCTGGCAGCTGTCTGGATCAGGAGATGTGTGTGAGACGTGTGTGGGTGTCTGCCCTCCTCCTCCGGTGCATTCACACTCCCACCTTTCCTGACGCCGTCTGCCTGCTGCCTCTGCAGACAAGGACATGGATCCCGCCTCTATCCAGGAAATCAGTGAGTCAGTTCTGTCCCTGCGCCTCCCCACGGACGCTGCTGCAGTCCGGAGAAAAATGACCGAGATCCAAAAGCTGGCGATGGAGCTGCAGTGCCCSGAGGACATCCTTGCCCAGACGGCCGAGGACATCGCCAGAGCCAAGAGGCTGCAGCAGGAGGCAGAGCAGGCCAGGTGGGTGGGGGTTCAGGGCTTTTGGGAGCCCAGGGCTCCCTCGGCTGGGCTGGAACTGTGGGTTCTCAGCCGGGTTCAAATCTCGCTCTGCCTGAGCTGTYCTGACTTGCACAATCTGAAGTTTCAGGCCAGGATCTTCTGTGTCCATGCAGTGCCTAAAAGAACGAGTCTGCAATCTCCAGACACCTCCCTGGGGTCCCAGTGGAAATAAATCTACCAAGAATAGATCCTGTTAGAGATAGCAGGACAAGAAGGGCTTTATGGAAAGCCGTGGAGGCCCTTCTCTTATCTCTGTGCTGGGAGATGACAGGRCTGTCCTGGTATTAACTGATATTGGTGACCTACATCCCAGTTGCACAAGAGAGCATGAGGAGATTAAATGGCTGTTTGTTTTCTGGGTGAAAGTTGGGAGGATTATTCCACGGTCCCTTAAATAGTAATGTCAGGGTGTCCTTGGCAGTTTGGAGCATCTGCTTTGTCACCAGTTGACTTGCAGCAATAGCCCAGAGAAGGTCAGCGGGATAAGTCTGTAAACTCCTTGGCAGTGTCTGACACCTGCTTAACCTGCTGCAAGTGATGAGACAGGAGCTTGGCTTTCTCCAGAGAGCTCTCACCTGCCCTGGACAGCCCCACTGTGAGCCCAGAAGGGTTCCTGGAACTGCTTCACTGGTTACTGCTTGCCCTTCAATACTTCATCATGCACCACTTACAAATCATTTCTTATAAAAACTTATAAAATGTTTCTGACTCGTTTGGAGGAAGGAGTTTCTCTCCCCTGCTTGGTGTTTCTCTTCTCCTGAAGCTGTGAAGTGGAACTAATGTTTATCTCAAAAGGAAACCTGCTGGAGTCCAGACTTGTGGAGTTGTGTATTTTGGGGAGGGAGATTGCAAGCTTCTCAATAGCACTCCTGTCTGGTTTCTCCCTGATTTTACCTCTGTGACCTCAACCTGCAGTCTGTGCCCTCACCCACGCTCACTCCCGGCTGTTCCCCCTTTCCCCAGGAACCAGGCAAACGCAGTGGAGGCCAGCGTGGAGGAGGTGCTGGGGAACCTGCAGCGAGCCAACGCGGTGCTGCTGGAGGCCCAGGGCGCCATCAGGGGCTCGGGCTCCTCCCTGAGCTTCATCCGCGAGCGCGTGGCTGAGGTCAGTGATCCCAGAAACGATTCTGAGTCCCTGTCCCACGGTGTGTCCATCCCCAGCAGAGCTGTCCCTGCCCAGGCTGGGCTTTGGCTGTGACCCCTCCTAACGTGGCTCCCTCTGCTCGCAGATCGAGGATGTCCTCGGGCCGGCYGAGAAGAGCGTGGTGGCCATCGGGGCCGGGCTGGCTGGGCTGGCCGGGCGGCTGTCACAACTGCAGAGCAGCACTGCCCAGAACCGCCTGCGGGCTGGGGACACGCGGGACATGGCGGGGACAGCAGCAGAGCAGGCCAGCAGTGCCCAGCAGGTACACGGGGACACGCGGGACATGGCGGGGACAGCAGCAGAGCAGGCCAGCAGTGCCCAGCAGGTACCACTCCAGGCTGGGGACACACGGGGACATGGCGGGGACAGCGGCAGAGCAGGCCAGCAG